>NC_137785.1:61646116-61713616 GCF_963455305.1 Plecotus auritus
GACTAATGATGCAATCAAGCCGCGTGCAATCAAACAGCCTGGGCTGGGGAAATAGTGCTATTTGCAGCAGCAGCCGCTGCAGCGGGCACTAAAATCTTCTGGAACAGAGAGGAAATAAGAAAGTGAAAATGCAAAATTCTAAATTTTCACGGGGGAGAGGGGCGGCGATGCCCCTTGTGTGGGAAACGAGGTGAGGGGAGAGGGCCGGGCCTGCCCTCCCCGCACCGGACACGGTTCGGTGTCACTGCAGAGTCTTCCTGCTTGTTTTCCCGTTTTATTTCTCAATTATTTGAGTCACATATGTTCCGGCCAAATATTCTCTGCTTGCTTTTATTCTCTACCGCAGCCAATATTACCTCCAGTGTATTGAGCAATCTATAAGGGCCTGGCACCTCCGTCATGCCGGAGGAAGGCGATGCCAGTGATTTGCAGAGGAATTACAACAAAGAAAAGACCACAGGAGTTTAAATTTAGTCTCGGGGACTTTGTGCTAGGGACAGAATTCTCTTCCCGGGGTTTTTTTCACCCGTCAACAAAACCCAACCTGTTTTCCTTTATTTGCTGCCCCTCAACCTCTCTGGGCTCCCCCCCGCCCCAGCCCCCAGCCCCAGCCCCAGCCAGAGCCGACGTGGGCCAGCTGCCCAGGAGGGGAGACAAACCCAGCACCCCAGGGCATCCCTGCAGCCCAGGCTCCCCAGGACCAGGGTGTGGCCACGCCAGCCCGGCGGATGACAGGCCCTAACAGTGGATGCTACGGACAGAAAGACGCAAGGGCTGGGGACACGGCTTCACCCTGCTTCCCGGGCCCTGCCAACGGCTTGCACCTGCCTGCAGTGCGCTGGCCACACTGACCCTGCTGGCCATGCTTGGCGAGGATCACGGGGGCTGGGCGCTCCCTACTGAAATTAAAGACAAAGCAAGTCAACAGGAAGTGTAATTAAGATGCACCAGCCAACCAGCCAGGTGTTGGACAGCAGAGCACACAGACTCGGGGGGCGGGGCAGCCTCTCCTTTGCCTGCCCGGCACAATGGTGACATGCGCTGGACCCCTGCTGCCAACCCGCTGCCTGCCCATTACTCCCAACAGGAGTGGCTTGTCATCCTTGGCTTTTTTTTTTTTTTTTTTTTTAACATTCCTTCCGGAAATCAGACCTGAGCATCTGGGTTGGAAAGACCACAAACTGCAACTTCATTTATAAACTTTCCTTCCCCTCTCTTTCATGCCCGGGTCCCAGGGGACATGGGGCTCCCACCCAGCCCGGCGGGGGGCCCAGCACATCAGCTCGCTGGGGTGTGCATGTTCAGCTGCAGGAAGGTAAAAGCTCCCTTCACCAAAATCAATTCAAAGACTCAAAACAATCTATTGAAGAGTTTTGCAGTTAGCTTTTAAACCACTTACAAAAGACAGCACACAGGAAAAATTAACCCCTGTGGCTCTATTAGGAACACTATAATAAATGTACATTTAAAAGATCTATAAACACATATTTATCTGCAAAATGTTCTTGCATAAAACTGTTATTGAAAAGGCTTTCATTTTATCTTTGTGTTATTGTAATTTTATTGAATTGCTTATTCATTCTTTGATATTGTATTTTAATGGTATTATAAATCTGTTTTATGTCTGATAGGAGTCTCATTGTAAACTGATATAACAGATAATATGGCAATTCACCATAAAAATTCTAAACCAAAAATGCAGATCAGAACGCAAAGAAGCACTTTAATTCATTCTCGGTTTCTTTTCATTTTATTTTTTAATTATTTTTCATGTGCTGGTTGCCATCTGTTGATAAAGGATGGTTGTGTGAAACTCACTGTACAACACAATAGGAACTTTCTGTGTAATTCTATTCGTAAAAAATGGGAACAGTATCAAGCATTCCCCTGCTCACGGCTGAGGATCATTAGCAAGTTCATTGTACGAACCATTTAAAGCAGTCACTTCTGGAACAAAATCCTCCTTGTAAAATATCTTATTTTGGGTAATTTTTAGTAGCACAAATAATAGAACAAAAAACCCACTTTCTAAAATGTCTTCTATCATTTTTATCCCGTTATTAAAAACAATTAAAAACATTGGCGATAAAAGATGGTATCAACACGTAGAGCGATTCTGTCATAAACCCAACTGTGGCTCAGAAACTTAGCAGGAAGTGCATTCAACAACAGTCCTCGAACTTGGCATCTCTAACCAGTAAGATCTCCATTATCAGAAGGGACCGACCTGGTCCCCATCCCTGTGGCGAACACCACCCCCAGAGCAGACTTCCCAGCACCTGTGCCTCCCTGGGTCCCTCCCGCACCCACAGCCGAGCAGCCCGGTGCCAGGCCCTCAGTGCCACCTGCGCCTGGCGGTAGGGAGCTGAGGAGCGGCTTTCCTGGGTGAGCGGGTCTCGGGACCAAAGCATGCATCGCAACCATCCCATTAAGCCACACCCTTCGTTCCCGACAGCACGAGGACAAGAAGACTTAAGGGCAGACTGGGGGACAGGGTGGCTCATCCCCAGCACCTTAGCAACGAGACGGAACGAGCGAGCGGCAGGGCCGCGGGCTCGGCTGCGGATGGAGGAGTGGCCTCCCCGCGCACACAGGAACTACTTGCGTGCTTTAGGAAACCGCACACGAGGCTCTGGCTCCAACACATTTTTCAGAGATTTCATTAGGAATGTAAATGCACATAAACAAACAGGAAAACCACTCAGCGGCCAGTAAACCCGAGTGAGACGCGAAATGGCTGAAGCCCAGCTTGCATGCGCAGGTCCGCACAGTGGCCGCCGGGCACCTGGGCCGCCCGAGCCGGAGGCGCTCTCTGTGGCCACGGAAGTCGCCCCAGGGCGAGGCGGCCGCAGGAGCCACGGCTCACCCACCAGGTGCTCGAGGACCTGCAGGCAGAGCTTCTACGGGGAGGACTCTGAGAGGGGAGGCGGCCTCCATGACAACACCGATAACAACCAGCAGCTCCCGCCCCCAGAGGCAGGCCACGGCTGACACGGGCCGAAATGCGCTGAGTCAGCAGCGGAGGACGGGCCTTCCTGCGGGCTCTCAAGAGGCAGCCCCGGGGCGGTGGCGACGGGCCCTGTGGTCATAACTCTTTCCAAAATGAACGTTTCTCACTGGGATCTCCCTAAACTGAAACGTAACTGCGGCCGTGTGGCTCAAAGATCATAGCTCAGAGCTGGAAAGGGTCAGCGAGGCCACACCCAGACACATTTTCTCCGGAAGATTCAATACACACGGAGGTTCATGTGACACACACGTTCCATATAACAAGAAGACACACCACAACCTCGCCCGGGGCCCTCCCCTCAGGCAGGTCCCCTGGGTTCAAAAGCAGGGGCCCACCGGTTCGCGGGCGCTCCTGAGCTTCACAGGAACGGCCGCAGCTGCGGACGCCGCCCTGGACTCGCCTCATGGCTCCTGTGTCTCCAAGACCCATCCCTGCCGCTGCCCGGGGTCTGGGCTCCTTCCTCTGGCTGCTCTGTGACACTCCCTCGTGTGCATGTTACTAACAGTGTGCATGTTACTAACCGTGTGCATGTTACTAACCGTGTGCATGTTACTAACCGTGTGCATGTTACTAACTGTGTGCACGTCACTAACCGAAGGGAAATGGGAGGGCCAGGCAAACGCTGTCTCTGCGAGCTGAGCTGGCAGTGGGTGTGACAGACCTGCTGTGTTCCCGGCCCCGTCAAGGGCAGTCTCGCAGCTGTGTTCGGGTTGGGGCTACCGAGTCTACCTGCCCTTCTGGAAACGGCACCTGCCCAGGACGGCCCGAGCGCGGGCTGCTCCCTGGCCTGGCCCTGCGGCGCTGCAGGGAAGCACTGGGGGCGGGGCAGTCCCAGAGCCCCCACCTGAGCGCCTGCTGCAGGGAGGCCATGCGTCTTTAGCTGCGGGAGGCCGTGCGGGGCTGGTGCCCCCTGGCTCCCGGTGTTCGGGACCAAGCAGGGATGGGCTCAGCCACAGGCCTGCGAGTTCTTCGGGCAACGCTTTGATCTCCGGTTGCGGGATGCGACCATGTCCCGAGCAGAGCTGGACTCGGCCAAGTGAAGGGGAAGGAGGCAGCTGGCTCCCGCAGGGCGCAGGGCGGCGTGGAGATGAGAGGGGCGAGCAGCCGCTGCTCCCTCCTCCAGGAGGTGAGCGTCCGCCTCCGGATGTGGAAATCATCGCTTAGCGATGTCAGTGCACCCTTACACTGTTCACGACACACAGGGTGCGTGGGGTTGGTGTTGAAGGATGGCAGCGAAAACATACAAGCAAAACTTGGTATTTTCTCATTTTCTCCTGTAGTCACCCCGCCCCTCCCTGCTCCCCATATTCCAAGGCAACCCCCCGACCCCATTCATCATTCCAACACAGAGCAGGCGGTGACCTACACACGGGCAGGGCTGGACACCGCTCGTGGCTCCCAGCCTAGTGCCACCTCCTCCCCTCCCAGCACCCCTCACACATGCCCAATGGCACCCCCAAATGGCTCTCCACTGAAACGCCCCTAAGACGCCTCTCTAAGTGAGTGCTCATGTGGCCACCTGCACTAAGCTTGATCTGGAGCTCCGGGCTCTGTTAGCGCTATGGGGAACCCCCACCCCTTGCCCGGAGGCTGTGCAAACACACTCCAACCCCATAAACTCTGAGTCCTGGACACAGGCAGCCAGGTCAGAGCACCCAGCGTGCACGCTGCTCCCTCCCATCACCTCTCCCATCACCCACCACGTGCAACAGCCACCCAGCATGGAAAGTGTAGCTTCCCATGAGGGTGTGTGTGTGTGTGTGTGAGAGAGAGAGAGAGTGAGAGAGAGAGAGAGAGAGAGCTGAGCCAGGAAAGAAGACATGAGAAGTACTTGTGAATGAATGAATGAGTGAGTGAATGAGTGAAACTACTTAGTTACCCGCTGCCCAGCCAGAAGAGCCTCTGATATGTTAACCATCGACACCAGCTACAAGGGTTGGTGACCGTGTCTATTGCTGAAAACTTGGAAAATGAAGAAATGCGTGAAGAAGGGATACAGAGGGAGGAAGGGCAAAGAAGAAGGACGATGATGTGAAACTTGAGGCACAAAATTCCCTTTTCCTATTACAACAGGCGCGTGTGTGAGTGGGGTTTGTGCTGTGCCTGTGACCTGCTTTTTTCACACAACACTGGGCCGAGAGCACCCCGAGAGCACGGGAACAGTTTAAACACTCCTTTTGCTGGCAAATGCTGAGGGAGCCCCAGAGGGGTGCCTGTCCGCCCTCCCAGATGCCAAGGCCGCTGCCCTCCTCCCCAGGGAGCGTGCTGCCCACCTCAGCCCATCGCTGCCCAGACCCACCCATCACTGAAGCCACGCCCCCGAGGAGAGGGGCGCCGCCACTGCAGGCATCTGTCCGTCTTCACTCGGCACCGATGGGAATGTTGTGCCAATTAGAAAGAACTACTATAGGTGGATGACGAGCTGCCGTAAATAATTTAATTATAAAATCTGAATTTATTTCAGACATCAAGACCCGAGCCCGCACTGACGGGAGAAGAGACAGCATCACTCTGTCGATGCCGGCTTCTCGCGTGCACCTTCCTCTGACGTTCGTTGTGGTTTCGGTCCCCACCTCTGTGAGGACCGAATGTCAGAACGCTGTGAAGTGGGAGCATCCGATCAATGGCGGGTCTCAGCACACGCAGCCGGCTCCCCAATACCAGGTGACCTCCCAGCAGACGCACGCCGAACCCCGAGAAAGGCCCACACGGAGACCCCCAGAAGGGCCCGGCCTCTGCCCGTCACACATGGGACGGCGCACGCGGTTCCTCCTAGAACGGGAGGCACTTCCCGTGCTGTCACTCATACGGGATAGCTGTTTCTCCCAAACAGTGAAGGCAGCCACTGGGGTCTGCCCGAGCCCCCCTCCCCCCCCACAGGCCGGAGGTGCTGCGCCTGCTCTGGGTGAGGTCTCCAGGAGTGCGGAGTGGCTGCCCTCATGGGGGGCCAGAGCCGGCAGGGACTTCACACCAAACACAGCAGGCGGGCGTGCCACTGAGGCCCCGAGCTCAGGCTGGCTGTCCCGTCCGCCCCCGCGTGTGCACACACCACATGCCACGGCCCATGTGACAGCACACAGGATCCAAGCCACTAGGATGACGGCCAGCGGCACACCTAAAGCATTACTGTTATTTTGTAATTCAGAGGACTTGTGCGTTTTCCACAATTAGAGAGCAACTCCTTGAGTTTTTTATCCTCACCCGAGGCTATGTTTTGTTGATTTTGGAGAGCGGGAGGAAGGGAGACAGAGAGGGAAGAGAGAGGGCATCGATGTGAGAGAGAAGCCTTGATCTGCTGCCTCCCATACTCACCCTGACCGGGGTCGAACCCACACCCCTGGGATGTGTGGGACAACGGCCCAACCGACCAAGCCACCCAGCCAGGGCACGAGGTGCGGATTTGTGACGTTCACAACCTGACTCTTCAAGGAAACCCCAATGGAGCGAGACTGTGGACCAAAATCAATTCTCTCTTCGACTGGAATTGCTCCCCCCCCACACACACACACACAAACAATGGTTTGAAGACTAGGGTGATTAAGGTCATGGACTAATTGCCGACCCCTCCGATGCCAATATAACGTCGTGAGGCCTCGCGTTCACATACAACTTGGGGAACGGAAGCAGTTCCCGTGCAGCCAGCCAGCTCCTCCTTCGAGCACCTTCCAGACCACTGCGGTCCGCGGAGGCAGGGGCCCAGCAGAGGCTGCGCAGGTGCCGTGGAGCTCGGCCTCCTTCGCCGTCACAGCCACCGATGGGCCCAGGGCCGCCACAAAGGCTGCCCGCCGGCGCTGTGCACAGCTTCCCGAGGTAATGGGCCCGCGCCCCACCCCGCATCGCTCCCAGAACAGGGCCGGCCCCACCTCCGAAGGCGAGGTGGCCTGGCGCTATTTAGGCCACGTCCGGAGGGGAAAACTCTTCAAAATTAGAGCATCTCTGGGCACAGAGATTCCGTGGAAGCACGATGATTGTTTCTTTTCAATTCCGTGAGTGGAAAGGGAAGAAACCATTTTCATATGAGTATATTTTTCTCCAAGGAACACTTAGAAAAATGCTGATGTGGTGTCTCAATACATTTTACTACAATGCCATCAATTACATAAAAACACAATTAAGTCACTGTTTCAAAACCCTTAAATATTATTCAGCCAAAGCCCAAAAGGACATTTTCGGCGCTGCAGTCATTATCTAAGGAGCTGCATGCGCAGCGGCCACCTCTGCTCAAGCCCGCAGGAGCTAAACATAGATTAGCCGGTGGCGCCTCGGTGCCGGCCACGGGCTCCGTAAGCACCCCGGGTCCCGGGGCCCCCGCGGCCTCAGGGCCAGGCTCTGCTGGGAAAGGACCGTGGGACGTGGGCTGCTCTTGTCCCAACTCGGGCCTTGGCTTCCTGCCCACCCAAGGGGGCCGTCCGTCCAGGGGACGCTAAGGGTCTCCGTCCAGGACTGTCACACCTACCTTGTCACCCAGGGATTTAAATAAAAAAGGCCCAGGAGGCTGCGATGAGCGTGAGCATCCCGACACGTTCCCACCACCCCTGACGCTCCGCAGGGGAGGGCCGCTGACGAAGGCCTGTCCCCTGCGCGCTGACCCCATCAACATCATGGCCACAGCCCACGCCGCTGCGGAGGCACAGGCCCACGGTCTTTACGGAGCGGAGGCTGGTATTTATCACTGTGCCAACTGAACATACCGCAGCTGGCAATGCCACCCTTAGGACTGCCCCACAAAGACGCAGGCGGAGGGATTGCCACAGAAGATGCCCGTGGAAGGAGGCGGCTGCTTGAAAAGCAGACACTGGGGCAACACTAATGTCCACACGAGGGAAACGTGTTCGCTGAGGGACAGGCCACCCGGGAAAAGCACGCGGCGCTCCTCCACACGTAACACACGTGGCACTGAGACGACACCAGTAACTCACTCCACGCAGCGTGACATGTGAGGGTCAGAAAGACGTACGTTCTGCCATCACTCTCCTGGGAAACTGGACACAAAAGCAAAGTGTAAAGGGTTTTACCTACATCCCAGCCCCGAGATGCTCACTCTAACGTGCTGTGTACTTGCATTATATTATCATGTATGTGTCTATCCATCCAGCCAGGTATCTTAATTTCTGGACGCACATCGAAGTACATGGAAGAAATCCAAGACGCATTTTTAACTGCCAGCAGGAAGGCAGTGCGTGTGTGCAGCCAGGACACTGAGGGTGTGGCAAGGGGCACAAAGCGGGAATGGTGCTCGCCGAGGGAGGGGGCTCTCGCTTCACGGTCAGCCCCTTGGTTCACTTGGGGTTGTATTAAGTACATGGTTGTTTTTTAATTTAACAAATTAAAATGCATTCAGTTTCGTGAGGGGAAGCTAGCATCAAACTTTCCAGGGCTCTGTATCTCTAGCTTCTGTTGAGTAGCCCTGTGTGTGTGTGTGTGTGTGTGTGCATGTGTGTGTGCGTGTGTGTGCGTGCATGTCTGCATGCATGTATGTGTGTGTTGTGTGCGTGTCTGCATACATGTGTGTGTGCATGCCCGAATGCTTGGGGCCTTCAGAGTGAGGGTGGGCGCTTGCCTCTCGTGCTATATCCCGCTAAGTGTCACTTTCTCATGGACATGCAATCTTGGGGTGTAGGCAAGTATCTTACGGAGACTCGTTATTTAATTTCCAAGAAAGCAGCCACAGAAGGCAGCGTGTTTGCTGCTGTTGGGGACTAGCGAGCACATGGGACACACTAAGGACAGGTGGCCCTCTGCGTAAGGTCAGCTGTGCGCTCTGAGGGCCCGTGTCTCAGTCTCCCTGCCATAAGCACCTGTGTAACTTCAAATAAATACCCTCCCAGCATCTCACGCAGCCTTGAGTCTGAAGCAAGCCCCATGCAATAGGGACCAGTGTGCACAGGCCAGGGAGGGGGTGACCCCAGGGAGGCAGTGCAGCCCACTTCAGGACTCGGCCTGGGGGAGTGAGCGTCCAGGGGCAGGGACTGGCCCAGCGTGCCCACCCCTCCTCCCAGCACGCAGCCTGCCAAAAGGCATTGGTGCTCCGTTTGAGAGAAACGGCATATGTTTTTAAAAACACGATTGTGCCCTATCTGGTTTGGCTCAGTGGGTAGAACATTGGCCTGAGGCCTGAAGGGTCCCGGGTTCGATTCCAGTCAAGGGCATGTGCCCGGGTTGCAGGCTTGTTCCCCAGTGGGGGGTGTACAGGAGGCAGCCGATCCATGATTCTCTCTCATCATTGATGTTCATATCTCTCTCTCCCTCTGCCTCCCTCTCTGAAATCAGTAAGAATATATTAAAAATGTACAAAAATAAAAACATGACGTGAGAAGGCATTGTAAAGCTTCACCTGACTGCACAGTGGTCTGTACAAAAGCTGTTGGGGACCTTCACTTTGAATAAGGACCTCGGAGCCTCTCTCTATGGAAACGCTGCTATTTGCAGTACAAATTATTTTTGTTTTTCCGACACGGGATCCCACCAGTCCTTTTTTATGGGGGAGAACTTGGCCCTCCGTTTACACTGTGAGAAAAAAAGGCAAGTGAGCAAAAGGCCACATGAAAAAAATCTATAATTATCATAACCCTGGTGAATAGCACTATAGGCCAAACATTAAAAAAAACAAAAAAAAAAAACCAGTTCACCCTTGAACACACGGGCTTGAACTGCACGGGTCCACTTATACGTGGATTTTTTCTCAGTAAATACAGGTAGTACTGTAAATGTATTTTATCTTATGATTTTTTAATAAAGTTTTCTTTTCTCTAGCTTACTTTATTATAAAAACATAATATGAAGGAATATTGAGAGGAAATAAAGGAGAGACCAGTGTAAGGAAAACATTGTAACATTCAAAACACATGTTATTCACCTGTTTATGTTATTGTAAGGCTTCTAGTTAATTATTAGTATTAAGTTTTAGGAAGTCAAAATTTATATGCAAATTTCCAACTATACCCCCATCAAGAGATTTCCATTTATGTTTTAAACCCTGGGAATCATACTCCATGTTTTAGAGACAGTAAAATAAAAAATTGGGATAACTGAAAATGTGATGAGTCATATCTGCATGTCAAGATAAACAAATACCTGAAGTCCTTACTTTCCTACCCATGGGAAGGTCTGGTAGCTAATGAGAGGGAGAGAAACGGGATTTGTCAGCTTTCTGCTTATTCTGTTTGAAAACATGCATGAGGCTCATTTTTAAAAATCCCTTTGGTAAGAACAAGGCTGTGGAAACACTGATTCCAACCCAGCTGTACACATATGTACACATGTACTGCACACATATTGGAGAAATGCACACATATCCGTGCACCTGAATACACATATGAACACACACACACAACATGTCTGTACCTGAGCCAGGATTTTGCTTAAAGACAGCAGTATGCCAGCAATGGCTATCTCACCACACAGCTAAAACACACCCTGCATGTTACCTCACCTCCACATTCAATCCGCAGGTGAAGCTAAGTGCGCGGGGGAGGGGAAGACGTGGGAAAGGAGCTCGCGGGCTGTGCGTCTGACGTCTCCCTCCCGGGGCCCGGACGGACGGCGTCTCCAGCTGTCAGACCAGAGGCGCTGACAAGATCGCGGCGGACCTGCGTTGCTGAGCTATCAATAATTAAACGCCCTCCGTTCACACTCTGTTCCTGTGGATACCAGCTATTTATCTCTGTCCTCTGAAGAGGCTAATGGCATAATGGGCAAAACCTCAAGAATAATTAAGAAAACATTGCTATAAACTCTGCCAGAAGAAATCAACTTTTACCCAGGACCCCGGGTAGAACACATTGGTCCAGGCCCCACCTGGTACCAACACGTCTGGTGAAAAGTGAAATGATGCCGCCTAACCGGTTTGGCTCAGTGGATAGAGCGTCGGCCTACGGACTCAAGGGTCCCAGGTTCGATTCTGGTCAAGGGCATGTACCTTGGTTGCAGGCACATCCCCAGTAGGGGGTGTGCAGGAAGCAGCTGATCGATGTTACTCTCTCATCGATGTTTCTAACTCTCCCTCCCTCTCCCTTCCTCTCTCTGTAAAAAAAATCAATAAAATATATTTTTTAAAAAGAAAGAAAAGGAAAGTGAAATGATAACCTCAACAAGCAGGTAACATGCTCAGTCGACACCTCCAGGAAAGACCCTGCACCCTGAGCTGATCCTCTGTGGGTGCGGGCAGATGCCATCAGCTGGACAGAGGGCAGGCCTGCCGGCCTCGCAGCCTCCGTCGGGTGGGGGCCGGCTAGCCAAAGCTGGCCCGGCTGACCAACTGTGCAGGACGACTGGCTTCAGGGCCCTCCCCACCGGCAGACGCCTCCCGGTCTGGCCGCACCGCTTCCGGCCATGTGAGACGTTAGCTGGTGCCAACACAGGGGTCTGAGCACCTCTTCCTCCGGGAAGGCACTTAAACCAGGAAGCGCCAGGTCTGGCTGCACGCGCAGCAAGTGGCTTTCTCCTTTTGTGTTCAGTCACAAAGAAAAAGGGGGAAATAATCATTTCTTTCTCTCTGAGTGAGAGTCACACCTACTGGTATCTAAACCTCCACCGGGAGCTCATCCGTTAGATCAGTGACAATCACGGGCCGTGCGCGTGTGCAGACCTCACGACGGAAGCACGAGGCGTGTGGGCCCGCCGGGGAGACCGCCTCTGCACAGCACAGCGCGTCCGCACGGCCTCCCGGATCCCCACCGGGCCCGCCGGGGAGACCGCCTCTGCACAGCACAGCGCGTCCGCACGGCCTCCCGGATCCCCACCGGGCCCGCCCGCCTCGAAGGGGGAGGCTCCCCGTGGCTGCCGCCGGCCCCACCCGTGTGCGACTCGCTGGTCGGGTTCTTCGGGGGCCACAGCAGCCCCCGAGGGTGCACGTGGGAATTCAGAGCCTCGTTTCCAGACGTGAACACTCCTGTCCCAGCACTTGGGGCGGCAAGACCCCCGGTTTCGTGAGCGGACACACAGTGCCGACGCGGGCCTTGGTTTGGAAAGGTGACATGGGAAAGACTGCGCACACGTAGGGGACAGGAGTGCTCCAGGAACTACTCTGTCAACCTAACTGTGTAATTACTGCCTGGCTTGGTCACCTCGGCTCGGAGCAAGCCGTAAGAGACAATGGTGGTCTCGTGGCGCTGAGACGAAGGTGTCAAGCTGTCGCTGTGCTGGGCGCAGCGCCGGGCCTCACGTTTATATCGGGTTTCCGCAGCCCCCATCGCCCCCGCGCACGGCGCCGGGGCCAGGGCCGCTCTCACGCCGCGCACTCTGGGTCACCTGCACAGACGTTCACTAATTTAGCGGAGTTCGGGCATACCTGCTTTGGGTCCCAGTCTCGGCCTCATTCCGCACCCGTGAAACCGGGGACTGGGTACCAACGTGCACACTAAGAGCGACAAAACGGTGTTGAAAACCCGTGTGCACCGAGGCCACCAGTGCCGAGTAACCACTAGATGGCTTTGGACGCCACCTCTGGCGATCTGGTGACGGACTCATGGCCCCGGGGTTTGCTGACCTGGGTTAACGGCTAGTGGCACGGATGAAAGTCCAGGAGAGACCGTGGGGACTGCCCCTGGGGATGTATTTGGGGCAGAGAGGGGCGTGCCGCCCGCCTGTGAGCCCCCACGCCCCTCTGGCTGGGCCCCCCAGCCCCTCCAGGTGGGGAATTCATTAAGAGGGGCCGGAACGTGGTGGTGTTTTCACCCCCCGGAGAAACCTCTCCTCATTCTAACAGAAAAAAGGGCAGAGGCTCATCTCGGAAGAGGGAAAAATGAGATTCCATTATAACTGGCTTCCCCCAGCTCCAGCGAGGATGTGAGTAATCACAAAAACTGTGCTATCAGCTCTTTTGTTTTCCTTACACCGTCCCTCCTTTACTTCCTCTCAAAGAGGGCTGAGATGGTTTTAATTCATAAAAGCTGCTTTGTGATCACAGAAAGGTTAGCTTCTCCGTAACCGCTCTGCCCCCACGCCAGTCTTAAACTTGGGGACGAAAGTAAAACGCTCAGGACAACCTCCCAGCAGCTGTGGTGAGCGCACCGCAGACCCCGCCCTGCCTCTGGGGTGCAGCACCCCGAGCCCTCGGAGGAGGGGGCGCCTCCAGCCCAGGGGCTCCCGGCGAGGCCTGAGGCTGCGACGCCCAGGCTGGACCAGGAGGAGACCGGGGTCCCAGCAGCCTGGCCTGCCCCCTGCCCCATCCAGGCAGCACCCCACTTCTCCAGTCTGCTTGCTTACCGCCCCCCCACCTCCCCCTGAGCAGCAGGGCGCGGAGGGGGACGCACACGAAGCCCCAGCCGGCTTGGCCCGGAGGTTAGAGCCGCGGCCCCGCTCACCTGCACGGGAACTTTCGGGAACACGTCTGAAAAGAACTCCCCGTAAGCAATTTATTATCTATTTTTGTTGCACTGACGAAGTAAAAAGGGGCATTAATTTTCTTTCACAGCTTGCAATAGCCGATTTATCACTTTTTGTCTTTGTCGCTGATACTCCACGTCTGTCGTGAATTGTCTATTTAAATTAATCGGCATCCATACAGGCGCCGGAACCTCACGGGGATCCCCGTTCCCAGGGGATGTGGCTAAAACGGTGCCTCAGAACGCGGCCCCTGTCTGCTCCGCTGGCTGGGCTGCCGAGGGCGGGAAGAGCGCGTTCTGGAAAGGTCCGCCCTGCGGAAGGGGCCCCACGGCGCTGGGGGGGCTGCCTGTGCGGGCTGTGTGGCCGCCGCCGTGCGCTCCGGGTGCTGCGTCCACCCATTGCCACCTAGCGGGGTGTCGGGCGGTCGGGCCAGCGTGACAGTCCATTGGTTTGAGAGGAGCGTCCATTCTGTATTTCCGGCCGAGCACGCTGCGCCCGCGGCAGGGGCTGTTCTCAGAGAGGCTGAGCCCAGCTGCCCGGGGGCCGCCCCAGCAGGTGCCCAGGGCGGGGCCCACAGGTAGGGCGCCAAGCACCGTGCTCTGTGAACCCAGGACGCCCGCCTCGCACTTCTCCCACTGCAGCGGCCTCGAGGCAATGCCTCCTTCCACAAAGCCCAGCGCCTGCGGCGGCCACGTCCCCCTCCACGGCCGGACCCCTGCCCTGTCCTAACCCCACGGCCCGACACGGCGCGGCCCCTCCTTCCTCCCGCTGCCCGTGCGGGGCCGCCCGCCACAGCTCCGGCTGTACGATCGTCACACACGTCGTGGTCACCCTGCGCAGGACCCGGGAGCCGCAGGCCACTCGCACGTGCTGATCGCCACCCTCCTGGGACATTAACTGAGGCCACATTTGGGGGCGCTGATGACAGGTCACCCATCATCGGGAGCGATTGGGGGCTGCCACACAGAAGTCATGGGCTGCCGGGGGAGCCGAGATCAGCCATGCGGTCTGCACGAAGCCGCCACCATCGGCACGCATCCTGTTTGGTGGGGACTCCGGTGTAGAGCCTGGTTTCTCCGATTGTGAAAACGTGCAAAGTTCTCGGTCTAACCTTACGGAATCGTGAGGGGCCTGGAAGGCCGAACACAGGGAAGGCCAGAGGGGCGAGCGTGGCGATCATAGTGGCTGACACACCCGTCCGGCAGGAGAGAGATGGCAGCGTAGAGGGGAGTGCGGTCTCCCAGGAGCCCCAGGGTGAGCCGCAGGTGAGGCTCAGGTAGAGCCTGTGCGTCCCCCCCCCCGCCCCCCCTCCCCCCCCGCAGAGCCAGGAGCAGGGCAGCTGCCCCAGCACCACGGGGAAGAGAGGCGGCCCCCCACCCTGCACCAGGCTCTCCCCTTATCAGCCGCCGCCCAAACACGTTGCTTAACCAGCAAAGCCTCAGCCAAATTCCTGGCACGAAGAATGCGCTCGCTCTCCAGAACCCATCCACCCACCAGGTGAGAACCACGCCAGCGAGTCGGCACCGAGCCAAGCAAACCAACAGGACACCGGTGCTGGTCCCCTCCCGCCCCGGCCCACAGGCCCAGAAGGGGCTCAGCAGACCGTCCCGGTGAGGGCGACAGGGGAGTGACCCTGGGCCACCCGGACCCGGGGCTCCCTGTAACCTTGGTCAGCCCGGTCCTGTTCCAAACGGCCCCGCTGTCACCTCAGCCGGGTCGCCGCATGCATGCTAATAAGCACGTGTTTGTTGAACTGAAAAAACGTCACCACAGAACCCCAGGCAATGAAAGGTGTTTTCCTTGGAGAAATGTTCGATACTTCGCTCCTTTCACAGGGAACGCATACATGTGTCATACATGTGTTTCCCCCCCACCCCCCGCCCAACCTCCTTGCCCCATGAGTAAGCCGGTGCACGGCTCCCGGAACAAGAACTTGCTGGCATTTTATTTTCCCCGTTGCCCAGCTGACCACACGTTTGTTTTGCCGCTTACCCCCCTCGCCCCCCGCCCGCAGGAACTGCAATCACGCACACAGCGTCCACGTAGGACTTCACACAGGAAGAGAAAACAATGCCCGCAGCCTCGGTGTCACAGCGCGAGGACAGCCATCTGATGTGCACGAAGGAGCCGTTCTCCCACAGGCCCGGGGCAGAGACAAAGGTGGCACGTGGACGTCAAGAAGGGGACCGGTCCTCCCGGTGACCACCACGGAACCCCAGCCTGGGCTCTCCCCAATGTGCATCCCTGCCCGCTTCCAAGCTCTCCTCAGGCGGAGCCGCAACAACTGTATCTCAGGCCTCGTGTTCCCTAGGAGTCCAGCTGGCGAATCTGTGTTCTCTGTATCTATTGTGGTTAATTCCCGTCCCTGGTATCTATTGTGGTTAATTTGCGCTTTCCTTGTATCTGTCTTATCCCAGGCTCCGGGCAAAGCCCCCGGGCAGGGCCACACCTGCTGAGTCTGCGGTGGCTGGACTGGGAAAAGGCAAAATGACTTCCAGGTACACGCATCTCCGGGAACTACAAGAGGGGGGTGTGTCATGTAGAGAAAACACTCCAGCGTCGGCTGACAGGGAGCTCCTGTGCTAACATGTGACCTCGAGCGTGCACACCCCTGGAGACACTGGAGACCCACGTCTGCTCTGCCTCCATTGTCACGAAAACCGTTACCCAGGGACAGAGCTGCTAAAATTCTGGCCAAAACATGCACTTGCAGGGCCAAACCCTCCTGTAAAGAATAACCGACCTGCCCTCGCTCTGCCTGTCCCCCACTGGTTGTGGGAGTCACTTGAACGGATGCCTGGGGAGCTTGAGGCACGAGACCCCACACACAGCTCCAGAACAACGAACTGGATGAACTTCTCAACACTTAAAGGCTTTCTCCCTCGGTTTGTGTCGTCCTTTTTTTTAAGAAAAAGCCAGTTTCAGTCTGATTGCACTAGCACTGATGATGGGTGTTTTATGGGGATTTATAAATCCACCTTCTCTGGGGGGCGGCCACATGTTGGCATTGCTGGGGCTAACCCTGGGCAGAGGGGAGAGGGTCCGCCCGTATCCAAACAACCCATTCTCACGGGGGACAGGGAGGCCTCCTGTCCGTCTCACTGAAGCCCTCACGGCCCTGGCAGCACCACGGCCTCGCTGGGCCTCCAGCAGCGAGCCCTTCGCAGGCCAAGGGCAGGCGCAGCCCAAGAACATGTGGAACCTCAGGCAGAACCACAGGAACCATGATGGAGTCAGGACCCCAGTTGGACCCAAGAGCCCAAAAGGGCATCTCAAGGACCCAAGGCGTAACCTAAAGTCAAACAGGCCAGGTTCTAAATAAGGACACCTCCTCCAGCCACCTGACCAGGTGAGGCCTCTGTGAGGGCTCCGGCAAGCCAGGCAGGTGCTTTTCTTATCGGGGTCTCTCTCTCCCTCTCTCTCTCTCTCCCTCCCTCCCTCCCTCTCTCTCTCTCTCTCTCTCTCTCTCTCTCTCTCCCTCCCCCCCCCAGTGGGCTCCTAGCACAATGTGAAGAAGGTGGCCATCACACCTGAGGTGCCCCCCCCCCCCCGGGACTCGCCTAGGATGCTCAGCGATGAGGCCCCAGTACTTCTGTGAACGAGGAGCTGAGGGTGGAGTTCCCAGAGTTCCCGCCCGGGGCACCCTGAGAACACTGTCCCAACCCCAAACTGTTGCTGTCTGCCTTCTCCTGGATGCTAACAGTCAGGCCTTTTCTCCTGCTGCTAATTCTAGAAGCCTTGCTATTCTTTGGGAAGAGAATGGTGTGAAAATCAAGCATCATACCCAAAAGTAAAAGAGGGGAACTGTTCAAGGCTTGTAGCTTATTTAACGGAAAAGCAACTCCAGATATGCCACTTTCCATCTAGTCTGTAATACGTTTTCCAGTTTCTCCCGAATATTTTAGCTTCAGAAAAGTCGAGGATGAAGTTTCCAATCTATGAATATCTTTGAGACTGATATGGGCATCCAAAATTACTCCCAGGTCGTACCTGGGGGTCTGCTCAGAAAGGGATGTGAGGGTGTCACCGGACTGCGAGTCACTGACGGGCTTCGGGGCCACACGTAGACGCATTACAGACTGTTCCTCGGGAGCATGGCCCCCGAGGGGTGCAGGGACAGACACCGAGCTCTCTCCGTGGATGCTGAAGGTGGACTTCACGGCCTGCATTCCAAGCCTCCCACCTTTATTTGTAAAGCAAGTCCTTGTAAGCCAAGGCATCCAGTTGTTCCAGACCCAGCAGCACTGTGGACAGGCATGGGGCCCAGGTAGCAGGGTCCCTCCAGCTCCTGGCGTCTGAGGCTCTCCTGAACAGCCCGCGTGGCCGCCCGGGAGCGCGGCCCAGGGCAGGGTGGCACGGCCACCTGAAGACTGCAGCCCGTGCCTCCGCCAGCCCGGGGCCCAGGCTGTGACGCAAAGTTAGCGCTCTGCGTCGAGCCCTTCACACAAACAATAAATATCACTTCTGCCCGTAATCAGACTTTTCTCCGGCATGGCTTGAATGTTGAACCTTTTTCAATTAATTAAAAACTATGCACTGCGGAGTGCATATTTTATCAGCCCTCCGCTGCTTAAGTGTCTAGAAAAGACCAGGCAGTTTTTCTTTCTTCCTTTCTTTTTTTCTTTCTTTCTTTCTTTTTTTTTTTTTCCAGGCAACCCAGAGCAAGTACTTGCAAGGGTCATATCTTTTTAATTATCTTTTCTCCCTCTGATTAATTATTCCGTCTGACAATAGCGTGTTTCTAATGCTATTCACCTGCCTTTGATGATTGACAACTTTTCTGTCTGATTCAGAGCAAACAGCTGCTGCCACAATCTCCTAGCAACCGGGGTGTGATGGATGAGCCCCCGAGATGGATGGCTGCAATAAATCATGTCTCCAGCCACAAAACTGAGGAAAGGGGATAAGAAGAAAAGCGGACAAAACAAAACGAGGTTTCTTCCCAGGAGTGCACTCCGTTCCTCACCGATTACACCGGAAACGGACTTTGCACCTATTAATAGCAAAGTTTTCCTAATCAGTTAAAATGGGATGGTGCCGTTTGTATCAAAGGTGTTTACAGCTGTTCCCGCAAATGGGCCCTTGTCCTCCAATTACCTCCGACACAGCCAAGTGCAAGGGCAGAGGACCGAAGTTCTGCTTCCGCCCATGAAGGCTCAGTGAGACGCCGTGTCCGCTCTTCACAGTCAGGTGGGATTCCAGGCCCCAGCCGAGAATACGACCCGGACCCCGCCTGATGTGCGGCCGCCGCTGAGCCACCTGAGAGTGAACCCCAAGTCACCCTGTGTGCAGGGTCAGGCTGCTGCCACTCAAACCAGACACACACACACACAGACACACACACAGACACACACACATAGACACACACACAGATACACACACACAGACACACACAGACAGACACAGACACACACACAGACACACACACAGACACACACATAGACACACACACAGATACACACACACAGACACACACAGACAGACACAGACACACACACAGACACACAAACAGACACAGACACACACACAGACACACACACACACAGACACACACACACAGACACAGACACAGACACACACACAGACACACACACAGACACACACACACAGACACACACACAGACACACAGACACAGACACACACACAGACACACACACACAGACACACACAGACACACACAGAGGCACACACACACACACACACACACACAGACACACACACACACACAGAGGCACACACACACACAGACACACACACACACACAGAGGCACACACACAGACACACACACACATACAGACACAGACACACACACACACACACACACAGACACACACACAGATACACACACAGAGGCACACACACAGACACACACACACACACACACACAGACACACACACACACAGATACACACACAGAGGCACACACACAGACACACACACACACAGACACACACACACACACAGATACACACACAGAGG
Source organism: Plecotus auritus (assembly GCF_963455305.1). Taxonomy (NCBI): domain Eukaryota; kingdom Metazoa; phylum Chordata; class Mammalia; order Chiroptera; family Vespertilionidae; genus Plecotus; species Plecotus auritus. Next base: position 61,665,434 of record NC_137785.1, read on the forward strand.
CACACACACACACAGACACACACACACATACAGACACAGACACACACACACACACACACAGACACACACACATACAGACACACACACACACAGACACACACACACACAGAGACACACACAGACGCACACACACACACACACACAGACAGACACACACACACACACACACACAGACACACACACATACAGACACACACACACACACATACAGACACACACACACACACACACACACACACACACACAGCGAGTGGCCGGACCGTGAGCGAAAGCCCATCTCCCTCCCGACAGCCGGAGGAAGCTTGCTGGGGACGCGGTGCGGTGAGACCATCCAGCCACTCCAAACTCTGGATTCTCGCTTCTTTAGATAAAAGCGACCGGGTCACCTCTCGGTCCATCGTTTCAAACTAACGCCCACACCGTAATACGGTCACACAGGAAGCCCTCCACGTACCGAGCAGGCCCAGAGGAGGCCGCCCACCTGACAGGAGGCCTGACAGTCCCGCGTGCCCTGTGGGGGCGCCTAGTGGACGGGACAAGGCAGGGAGCCCAGCCGGTGGGGAGCCTGCGGCGAGGCCTCGGCGGCAGCCTGGGCAGGCCTGGCCTTGCTGGGTCCCCCTTGCACAGCCCGCCAGCCTGCCGCCCTGCGTGCTTCCAGTAGGTGGGGTGTCCTGGAGCCGAGCTCAGGGGCCTGGAAACAGCTGTCCACATCAGTCCTGGCGGGGGTCCCCTGGGGCCTCGGAGGGGGACAGAGTGCAGACACAAAAGGGGAGGAGGCCGCAGGGAGCGGGGGCAGAAAGCCACCGAAGATCATTTTTATCAGAGATATTCCTGAGACGTGGAGGGCTATGTTTCTTCCTTCTCTCTCTCAGCAGCCGGCCAGTGTTTTCTGAATAGTTACGTTGTGCTGAGCTGTTCAGAGACAGGGTTTTTAAAGTATGTCACCGAGTTTCAAAAATCAGACAAGGGTCCTGGCTTTGGGAACTGCAGCTCTGTTTACATTTCATTGTTTCCTGCGTGGCTCCCTGTCGTGAAGAGAGGGAGAGGGACAGGCGGGGGGCGAAGCTAGTCGCCTGTGAGCTTTCTTATAAATCACAAATACTTCATTTTTCCCTATGTCCTTGGAAATTAGTCAAACTTAACCCCCGCCCCCCTTTTAGGTGTCCTCTGTACGGTCAATGGGAGGCCCCGTCTGCTCAGCAGCAGGGAGAACCACAGCCGATCGATGGAAACACACACGCAGGCCTCTGCCCTGGCCGGGCTCATCCAGCTCTCAAGTTCCAGGTTTACACGGCAAGTCTAAATAATATTCCCAGTGATGAATGGCACCCTCAGCCCCGCACCCTCCATCCATCTTTTTTTAAGAAACATCCATCTTCAATAACGCATGTTTGAGTCATGTGGAGCCAGGAGCCCTGAGATTCATTTACACCGCTCACCGGCCCGGGGGGCTTGAATGATACCTGTCACCCCTGGGTTTCTTTTTGTTGTGTGCTTTTTGTGTGTGTGTGGGGGGGGGGGGGGCGGTGGTTGTTGTTTTTTCATTGACTACTAAAGGGGAAAAATAAGGGAAGAGAGGAAAGGAATGGGGGGGGCTCCACAAAAGCATCAAAGGCTGCACAGTGTGGTTGAACAGATAATGTGGAAGAACATAGCCTCTTCCTTGCCTCTGCCAATGAGGCCCCCGGCCACACACCTGACAGCATGGCAGGCTGGCCCGTCCTCGCCCTGCCCGTCCTCGCCCTCTCCCCCTCGCCCTCTCCCCCTCGCCCTCACCCAGTCAGCAGCGCTCTTCCTGCAGAACTGTGTGGGGAGGAGACAGCGTGCAGCGGGCTCCCTCCCTCCCCGTTGTCTGGCTGGGGCCCATATGATAAATGACATATGTCATTCTGTCAGGAGGGAAGGGTGGGTCAGTGATGTATGACTCCGCTGAAAAGGAAATCGACTGTTTGGCACGGTGCAGTTCTTCCCCACCAGGATCTGCTCACAACTCTGAAATGAATTCTGCGCCGTTTCAAGTGCATACTTAGGGCAGGCTGATGGGAGGCCTGGGGAAACCACACTTTATCCTCCCTGCCCTTCCTTCCCTCGGCAAAGGGGAAAAGAGGTTCTGCCACTGGGTACCTGCAAAAGGCCACACGGGTGTCAGAGTCTCCAGCAACCACACACCACGGGTTATTAAAAACGGGACTTGGGAAAATATGAAGTGGAGTAAGGTTAGTCCTTTTATTTATTTATTTTTTAATGGCAAAGGGCTGACACAAAAGCAAGATAAAAATTAGCATGTTTGAAGTAATCATCCCGCAGCTTGACATCTGCATAGTAAATTTTAAAGGAAAAAATGTGTCAGACAGCCACGAGCGGCTCCCCTCCCCCTTTCATTAGCTCACTGCCAGGGTGGCACCGCTGAACCTCATTATGGCGGGAGGATTTATGGAGCTGAACCCAATGGCAAAGAAAAGGCATCTGTCAATAATTGTAGGGAGCTGCACTCACAGCTTTGAAATCTCATTAAGTATGCAGTTATCAGGCATAAAGATCAAAAACATTACTCAACTCCGACAGAATCTTATGCAGGAACATTAATTAGCAACAGGCCTACAGTACAAAAAAAAAAAAAAGACTACAGACTTCCTCTCACACCTGCCCAACCCACAAACCTAAAGCAACACTCCCCCTCCCGCCCGAAAAAAAATAATTCCCAGCATCTGAGGCTGATCAAGAACATGAAACAAGAGAGACACACAGAAAGGAGAGGGAGGGAAGGGGTGGGCGGCCGCAGGGAGGGAGGGGGGAGGAGGGCGGGGACCTTCAGCTGAGAAAGGCTTGGCGGTGAGGAGAGAAAAGGAAGAAGCTGTCAAACTTGAGAAGGATGTCAGCGCTGGCCCTGATTACAGGGGCCTATGGAGTTCTCAGACCTTTTATCATCCTTGCCATCAAAACCCGCCAGGGAGACATCCAGGACAGCTGGTGGCGGCCTGCTGCAGCCCAGGCCCATGGCCCACCAGGAACCCTGGGTTGGCCCTGCTCACCTGGCAGGCAAGGAGCCAGGCCCAGCATCCAGGAGGCCGGCCGGCCGGGCCCTCTGCAGCGTGCCCTGTCCTCGGGCCTGCTCTGCCCCTGGGGGTCTGGTCCACGGAAGCCATGGCCAGAGCCACTCCAAGGGCCTGGGAGTCGCCACGGTCACTGTCCACTTCATCACCATCTTCAAACACCTTCTCTTCCTCCAAAGAGCCTGTGGCAACCCCTTCTCATGCATCTGTTTTCTCGTAATTTATTTCTGTGTGTGACTGATTTATATGCTTTGTCATTTAAAACACACTGAAAAATAAAATAAAATAAAATAAAATAAAATAAAGTAAAATAAAATAAAATAAAAATAAAATAAAATAAAATAAAATAAAATAAAATAAAATAAAATAAAATAAAATGAAAATGTGCAGAATTCAGATCCAAGCTGTCAGGTCAGTTCTGGGTCATGGGACCTCATGACCTTTGTCGCACGAGGGACAGGGCACAGCTGACACGGGCGTCTCACAGCTCCCCATGCTCCCCTGCCTCCACGCTATCTGGGGAGAAGCTAAAGGACACGTTTCCTCTCCCCCACACCCTCCACATTCTGTAGGCTGCACTGGCAAAGGACCGTTCACACATGTTTGGAAACATTCCACAAGGACCGTGTGACTGGGGTCCCGGGCTAACTCCCCTCACGGCCCAGGGCAGCCTGGATCGGGCCTGCAGGAGGGTCCTGGGAGGGCGGGGCGGGGGGGTGGTCTCAGATACCACTCAGGTTTCTAACAAGCAACACCAGCCAACTCCCTGACAGGCCGTGCAACAGGCTCCCCCGGAAGGTGTAGAATAATGATGACCACAAAGCACATACTCTGTGCTCGTTTCCCTGACGGCACTGCTCCAGAAGGGTGGCCTTCTCTGCTTCCCCAGGAGCACATGTTGGTGTGCTCTGTCTCACACACACTCACACACACACTCACACACACACACACACACACACACACCTCTTCCGTAATCCACACCAGGGCCTGCAACCTCCCCTCCTAGACCACACTCTACCTCATGCCCATTTCTGAAGTGTTTACCTCTCCCCTCCACAGAAGATAATGGGCACCTTTTCCTAATGAGCCACGTCCTTAAGGAAAAGGTCATTAAGATTCCTAGGCAGCCAGCTTGGAGATCCCTCTAAGTCAAAGCCCATCCTTCCGAATGAATGACTCTCCTTTGGAATATCAATGAACAGGGCTCGAGTGAATTGTCACCTGTGACCAGAACTAGCGAAGAACACTTGTCTCTGAACCAGGCCTGACGAGAGGCTGTAGCAGGAGTGCTACAATAAGGTGTTTATATTTCTTACATGCTTACCATATTACCTTTATTATGTGTAACATCAAAGTGATTATAGCAATTACATCTAACAGAATTAATTACAGAACTTCCCATCATCCCAGGATACATAATGCATCAGAGGTAAGCCAAAGAAAGAAGGCATCCTGATTGCAAACCATTGTTGGTCTGTGTGTTCCCAGCAGCAATGCCAAGCCAGCGGCAGCTCGCAGGAAGAACGGGGTGTGGAACCTGAGGGGGTGGCAGGAAATGAGGTGTCTTTTCTTCAAATGAAGTAACACTTTTGCCTAATAATATGTTGGCACTGTTGGACATATAAAATCAATTTAATTTTTAAGTGTACATCTTTAAAAGGGGCTGGATAATCCACACAGCCACTGTTACTACATAAAGGAGAAAGCACATGGGTGAAAGACTTACAAGTCTTTACGTATGCAAAATAAATTCACTCAAGACTTCATTAATATTAATTTAAATTCAAAACCCATTTACATTAAATTGTTCATTAAAAATTGCCTATTTTATGCAACATGCATTTCTCAAAGAACTCGGAGGCAACTGAACACGTAGGACTAGATTTAATGATGGGGATGGGAAATCAAAAGTAAATGAATTTGAGTCACTTCACATATATTACCAAACAGCCCTTTGCTCTCCATTAAGGATGCTCCAACGTGGGGAACAAACAAGCATTCAGAGAGTTTGCTTCCCACTACCAGCAACTGGAGAGCACGGCCTCTGGCCCGCCCCGTCGGGGCGAAAGCGCCGTCCGTCCGTGGGATGGAGGGGAGGCCCCAAGGCTGGGCCGCCGGGCTCGGGAGGTAGGCCTGCCTTCTGATGAAGGAACCTCAGGTAGCATTTGCCAGTGCCCATCTCGGTCTAGAATGACAGTTCCTCTCGCCCCTCCACTCCGCCCCTGCAGCCCTTTATCCCCAAAGCCAGGGGGCCAGGGCTACGATGACAGGAAGCTGGGAAGCTCCTTGCTTTGGTGCCTTCCCCGGAAGACAGTCTGAACTTACCCTGTTTCCCCAACAGCTGTTCTGGATGAAGAAAACACAGTCATAATTAATAACATGTGTCCTGACAGTATGAATTAATAATTTACCATTGAGCCCAAACAAATTTAAAATACTCTTTAAGAGCATCCCCTTGGCACATCTGAGAAAATAAGGTCAGAACATGGTCGAAGAGCCCAGGTGACTGGACCTTTGGAGAAATGCTTTTCCTCCCCTCAGTGCATCTTGTGGCTGCTCTTGTTGAAATACTAAAATAATCCACGGAATTGAAAGTACTTAAACCGAAGAATCTAAGCGCTGATCAAATCAAGTGTATGTGCTCAAAATGTCTTCTTTTTAAAATGGGGCTTATGAAATATTCAGTATTTGGTCAAGGACACTGTGCAATCTTCCTAGTCAAGACTCCTAACTGGAGCACGACAGGCCGCTGGTCACAAGCAGAGATGGTCTATCACTTCTAAGAACGCACAGCATTGTTCTAGCCACAAACAGCCACCTGGATTTGTACGTGTTTAACATAAATGTTTACAAATGTTTAAAAAATTAGAGAAAGCTACCACGTCTATACACCCATTCCTCACAATTCAGGTGAACATCCACGAGGGAAAAGGAAGCAACCCCAGCCCTTGTTTAGCAGGATTCAAAAATTAACTTAATGACTAACTGCAAATACTGGAAACTGGAATTAATCTGTCTGGATTTTTTAAAGGCTTACCGACATTTAAATGCATGTATCGGGACACTTTATCAACCTAACATAAAATTGTCATCTTATCTTATTATATGACTATTTTATGCATGTGTCAAAGAATTTAAAAATGACTGCCTGTCTATTGAGTCTAATTACAACTGCACATTATCTGTCTGGATGTACTCGTCCACATCATTGTTACCAAATACAATATATTGTAGTCACCTTGCGTTTCTAACTTCAGACACAGAAACCACCATTTGGAGGATAAGTAACACACACACACACATGCACACACACGCACACACACACACATGCACACCTGAGCGAGTGTGGGGAAGTGGCACCATGTCCTGTGCCGTGCTGTCTGCCTCCATGGCTGAGGGGGGATGCTACCGAGTGTTACAAAATGGCTTAAGGAAAGCCGGGCTGTTAACGACGCTGACACAGATGGGGAGACACACACCCTACTTTCTTTTAACGGCAAGACCACGGCTATTTTTGCCGCTTGTCCAGTGACAGGCAGGAATGAAAACGGGCTGGCAGGAGAGCCGCCAGACTGCGCAGGACCTGACCTGCTCCCGGTGCCGGGCTGAACATGGCTGTTGTGCACCAGGGCAGGCACTCCCGGCGCCCCGGCTCCCGCCTGCGGCTGAGCCCTGGCTTCCCCACGACACAGGCACGTGGGGCAGGGAAAGCACGCCGCGAGGAGCCGGCACTCTGCCGCAGGGACCGGTCCTTCTCCTCCCAGACCCCGAAGGGAAGGGCGGGAGGAAGGGTGTTACTCTGGGGTCTCACCTGGGTTTCCTGGCCCTGAGCAGTCACCTCTCATTCCCATCACTTTGCAAAACCATCTTTAGTGAAAAGAGGAAAAATGCAGACTTGGGAGGCAATTTCGGGAGTAACTGCTGATACATCAGTTATTGACTGTCTCGCTGCCGTTTATGAGCGCGCTCAAGGCAAAACTGAGAACAAAATGACAACATCAACCGCTCGCAATCAAGTGTGGCCCTGGAGAGCACTGCAGCCCCCGCTGACAGTTGTCGGGTGATGGGGCCAGCAGCCGACTCTGGGAGCTCCTCTCCCTGTGTGGTGTCCGGGAACAGCCTTGCCTCCTGCCCTCTTTGTCTTCCTCCTCATCTTCCGGATTTTCCTTTGAAACCTGTGCTGCTCCTCCCCCTGTGTAGGAAGGGATCACAGAGCACCCACAGCCGTCGCTGTCGCCTTGCCACAGGGCACCGCACTGTCCACAGGAGGAACGTGCGGCCCGTCCGCAGCGGGTGCGTTCGCAGGGCCGAACCACAGTGCCCGACGCTCCGCGGCCGCCAGGGGAGAAGGGAAACGCTGTTCTCAGAGCTGCCGGGCAGGTGCGTGGACAAGACTTAGGGAGGCGAGGGTGGTGGCACTTGGCCCCGCGTGTCCTGTCTGCTGGCGGTGGGAGCCCTGTGCCCGCCACAGCCGTCCTGCTTCCCTGCAGGTTCCACGGGGTCCAAACACTGTTCTAAAGGTCAGGATGCTTAGGTTCACCCTGGGAATATGACCACCTGGGAGCCCCGAGGAAGCCTCTTCTCCCTCAACAAATAAGACGCCCAAGGTCAGTGGCGAGTTGTTGTTCACTGAGGATTTTTTTGAAAGTTTAGCTAATAGCTTTTTATGATTTTACATTTTTTCCAGAAAACGAATATGAACAGATCAAATGTCACCTGCCCTAAATGTTTTCCTGGTATTTAAACAACAGCAGCAGCGTGTTTAAAAGCACACATCAGGAGAGCGTGAGACTGAGCAAGGAATGGCGCCTGCTGCGGACGGGCCCCCCTCGCCCACGCCTCTGGGCCCTCCGTCCAGCACAAGAGTGCGGCCCTCGGCAACCGCGCACCCGGAGGAAGGCCGCTCCTGCCGGCTTCTCTCCGGCAGGTGAACCCATCTCTCTGCCTCTGAGCAGAGACACTGGGCCACGCATAATTCCTATCGGGAAACAAATTCTGAAGTGCAGAAATCTGCCGCCTCGGGGATTCCCGGAGCCTCGTCGGCTCTGCAGCGAGGAGGGCTCGTGCGGCCCAGAGAGAAAGCCCCGCACCTGGGCGCCGTGCCTTCGCGCTCTGCCCGGCTGCAGGCCTTTGTGGTTGTTATTCAGCCCAGGCCATTAAAGGGCCCTAATTCCTATGACATGATTATCCAGGTACCAAAGCCCATTTGTCACCTGCAGCAGAAAATTGAGTTAATGCACAACTAAAGGCAGCCAGGACTGTGTAATATCAACTTGATTACATCAAACTAGCTGCAAACCCAATTCTGCTGGATGACACTGCGTCGGACCTGCCATCTCCAATCATTAGAGCTGTCAGAAATCCATCAGGTTTACAGCTAATTAGGTGAACACTAATGAAGCTGGCAAAACAACTTTTCTTTCTTTATGGCTGAGCGGGCCTTTCACTCTGGAGGGGGAATTCTGAGGATCCTCAAGGTTGCTGGGCCTGGATTCCCAGTTCCCCATCAGCAGACCTCCTCCTTTCCCCACTCTCTCTCTCTATCCGTACAAAGCAATCAATGTGTCGTCACTCCCAGGACGCCACAAAAGCAGGCATGAACCTTATAACTTGCAGCTGTGAGAACTGAAACAGGAGGAAAAAATGGGAAGTTTCTTGTCCATTTAAACAAACAAACAAACAAAAACCCCAAAACTCTCACGGCTCACTCACTGGCCTGTGCATACTTATCGCCGGCCTACATGTGGGGGGTTTCCCCCTCCTCTCTTCTTAAATAAGTCACCCTTCAGACATCCCACCCTCCTCCACACGTCCATTAGGCAGAGGCATTCTGATAACGTAAATCCAAAACCAGGGTATGGGAAAGAAAGAAAGCACTCACGCTGCCAACTTCTGATTGACCATTAAGCTATTGATGAATGTGCCTGTCAGGAGAGAGACAATTAAATCAAATATGAAACAAAGTCGTTTTGACGGGTCATTTTGATAGAGCAAAACCATTCTTCCATCTCCTATTAGTCGTGCAGTCAAGTTTTTACATAATGAGTGTTTCTTAAGTAACCTGAGAGTCCTGCCTGGCTTTTTAAAAGGCGCAAAAAATTAGGGAACAGGTTGCTTTAAAAATGTACGTTTCTTTCTTATGCAATATTTTTAGCAGAAAGTTATCAGATAAGAGTGTCAGATTGGCAAGGTGGGAGAGAAAGAAGAACCAACCAAGAGAGAGTTCTGAACCAAATGGAAGTGGGGATCACATATGGCTCATTTGACTGAGGCACACAGATACCTTAAAATGTGCATCCAGAGAGAAAAGAAAAAATCCCAGAGGCTGGAAGAAGCCCAAGACACTCCTCCTGCCGAACTCTGTGAAGGAACCCTCCCAACTTTCAGAGGTTATTTGGGGCAGATGAGCTCTTTCTGGAGCGTGGGGTTCCGCGGAGAAGGTGGTGTGGTCAGGAGCATCACCGGGAGACGACCTGAGAGGCAGCACCCTCCCTGCACCACGACGGGGTGCTCAAACTTCCTAAATTTGGCCCACACCGGGCACAGAGAACAAAACCTGAGCCCCCCCCCCCCCCGCCCCCCGAACCAAACCTATTTTATCCTACGGTTTTCCTAAGACACTAACAGGAAAGCACATTTCTGGGAGAAGACAGACTACCATCCCCACCACCCACCACCCTGCCGCCCGTCTGTAAGGAGTTCAGAGAGCAGCCAGCTTGTGAGCTCCACGGCAGCCGGCCGGCAGGAAGGACCGGGCCCTGAGCATCACCCACCATCACCACAGGCACAACACCTTCTCCTACGAAGGCCCCAGGAAACGTCTCGGCCCTTCTCTCAGCCAAGGAAAAGAAGAGAAAACGAAAGGAAGAAACCTCCACTTAGCCCCCGTCCGGCAGCCTCTGAACCTCAGCACATCTGAGTGTTACTCATCAGAATGCAGCCCATCCATATGTGGTCCTCTCAGCAGTGGGTCCCAAATCCCAAAGTTGCACTGACAGGGCCCCAGTGACGTCACACAGCTTGGCCTCACCATTGCCAGTGATTTATTGATGTTTATTGGGAATGAATAGATCAAAGGCAGCAGCATGACAGGCGATCAATCAGTCATCAAATCAAGGGTGGCAAGGGGCCAGTCCCCCTTCTCCCGAGCAACATGCCCCCAACTGATATTATTGCAAAATGATGTTATGTGTGTGGGTTTGGTTTGACTTTCAATGATGCTTTTTCTAGAAAAGATAAAAAGCTTAGTCTTAACAGGAGTTGACACTCCTGGCAAAAAAAAAAAAAAAAAAAAAAAAGAAAGAAAGAAAGAAAGAAAAGGAAAGGAAAGGGAAGGAAAGGAAAAAAAGTACTCAGACACATCCCAGAACTAAGTGCTAGGAGGCGGCGAGGGTGGGAGAGGAGTGTTAGGAAGCACTGGCTTGAGGGGGACCGAAGGGGTGAACGCCCCAGCACCTCCACTGCCTGACTGTCATCTGACAATGCCCAGACTCTGTGCGCTGGTTTCCGCCGCTGTGCCCGGTCTGGGCCCAACACTGAAGACTCAGTCGGGTTGGCAGTAAGGTGACCTGGCAGTCCCCAGCCCTCCAGCTGCAGGAGGACGGGAGAGGTGTCCCAGGGAACTCAGTGACCCCGCCTGCCCCCCACAGACAGACACAGTAGAGACGCCTTCCCATCCCCTCGGCAGCCAGAGAGCTGAGGAGTCAGGAGCCACCGGCTCCAGGCGCCCGATGCCCTAAGTGGGTGCCAGCAGGGCGAGAGCAGAGCGCGGCTGGTGTCCGGAGGCGCCGGGTCCGGAGGTGGGCACAGCACACAGAGAGGAGCAGTGAGGAGCCTGTGCCCCGAGTCACTCTGCCGGGCAGAGGCAGCGGGGCGGGAGCGGGGCCAGCCGAGCAGGGTCGCCGCTGGCTGGAGACCCACCCGGGGAGCAGAGGAAGAGGAGGAGGAGAGGAGGAGAGGAAGCGGCTCGTACCTGCTGCGCGCCGGGGCGCCTGCTGCTTCCTCCTCGGCATGATGCTCCTCCGGCGACTGCCACCGCCGCCGCACCGCCGCTGCCGGGCTGAGGAGCAGGAGGGAGGGGCGGCGGGCCCGCGGGGGGGCCAGGCGGGCTGGCTCTCAGCCTCCCCCCCAGAGAGCGGCCGCCCGCAGGATGCTGCTGCGCCCAGGCTCTCAGTGTCCCCCCCTCTCTGCGCTCCACCGCGATCCCGAACGTGCGGAGGGAAGGAGGAGGGCGGGCGCGGGAGGCTCGGGAGGGAGGAGCACAGGGGGGGTGGGGAGGGAGGACCGCGCTGCCGGCGGAATGGGAAGTTTGACAAATCGCTCCAGAGGCCAAAGGAGGAGGGGGCGGGGAGGAGCGGCGGCCCTGCCCCCCCTTCTTGCCCGGTCCCCAGATGAGGTGCGCGGGTTCGGGACCGGGGGCCGGGAGAGGGGGAAAGCAGGCTCCCGGTAGGAGGAGGAGCGCTGGAGCCCCCCGAGCCAGCCGTGCCCTGGCCCCCGCCCCCGGGCAGGGGGTCAAGGCAAGGGGGGCGCGCCTTCGCCGCCGCCGCGGCCGCGGCCCGGGCTCCGCGGTCCAGTCTTCGGCCCGCGGCGCGGCTGGAGCGGCGGCGTCGGCAACAGGCAAGCTTAAAGGAAAAGGATATGATCGTGTCACTCGCCGCCCGCGGGGGCGCCGCGCCCCCGCACCCAGCCCGGGGCTCTCCAGGACCCCCGCCCGTTCTGAGGAGGGTATGCCTCCCCTCCGCCTCCGCCCTGCGCGCCAGCAGGGGCGCGGTGCCGGCCCACCGAGTCCGTCCCAGGGCTCACGCTCCCCCGCCCACCCCCTCTCCTCCCGGCCCCGTCCCATGGCCGCCCCCTCCTCCCCGCCCGGCCGCACTGCTCTCCACCCGCCGAGCCCAGAACCCTCCGCTCGGTCCGGGTTTGGGCCCGCGCCCCTCTGGGATGCCAAGGCCACGGGCAGGCGGGCCCGGCCCTCGAGGGAGGAGGCAGCCGCGGGCTGGAGTGGGTGGGGGTGGCTCTAAGGGCCCGCGCCACCCGGCTCCTCCCCCGGGACTCACCGCGGCCACTTTCCCCAATTTTTTTTCCTGGGCAAACTTTCTCGGGCCTGTCCCCGGGGTCGCTGTGGGAGGGGTGCCTGTAAGTTTCCTCTCCAGACTGGGAAGATCGAGGTCTCTTCCCCCCCCCCCCCCCCAGCAACGGGAGGCGCTCCCACCCTGGGGCGCCGGCGATCTCAGGGCAGGACGGGGGCGGGGTAAGGCCCTCGGGCTCCCAGCCCCTCCTCCCCTCCCCCCGGCGCCCAGGAGTGGGGGGCCACCGCACCCGGCGCCTGGCCTGCCTGCGGTTCTGAACGAAAGAAATTGATTATTGATTGGACGATCGGGTCGCCTGGGCCCCACGCGAACTGGCCGGGCCCACCGGCCCCCATGGAAGAGCTGGCAAAGCTGCGGTGGCGGCGGGGCGGCACGGGCTCACTTACGGGCGGCCGCCAAGGTGCGGGTGGGCCACGGCTCGCCGGGACGATGCCCGATGCCCGGGCGGCGGAGGCTGCAGAGTGGGAGCCTGAGCCCGAGCGGTGCATCGATGCGCTGCGGGCTCGATTGCGTCTCCCTGGGCAGCTCGCGGGCCGGGAATGGGGCGGCCGCGGCGGGGCCAGCTCAGGGCTCTGCCGGGCGGCGTTGGCCAGGCGCGGGATCGGCCGCACCCAGGTCCCGTGGATGCTGCTGCTCCCGGGAGCGCGGGCTGGTGCTGCGGGACTCCCCTGGGCCCGTGCCTGGCAGTGCGGGAGGGCCCGCGCCCGCGCCCTGGGACTGGCCGCCGAGTGCCCGGCTGGGAGCCTGGCCGCTTCCTTCCTTCTTCCTTTCCCACTCCCCCGTACGTTTCTATTTTCGTCCTCCTCCCCTCTTCTTCTGCCCCCTTTCCTCCTCATTTCCCCTTTGTGGCTGTTTCCTCAAGTTAGTTTTCAAAGTTCACCGCTGCTTTCTTCCCTTTAGACCCGGAGGCCGAGCGATCCCACCCGGACGGTCAGAGCACCCGGGCCGCTGGCTCAGCCCAGACCCTCCCCGCGCGGAGGTGCCCGGTGCTCCGGCCACAAAGCTGCCTCTGCCCTGGCGCGCAGGAGCGCTCGGCGTGCGGGGCGCGCGGCCGGCCGGTGGCGGGGAGCAGGCGGCAGGCGGCAGCCCGGAGCTGGCCCTGCGGGACGGGCTGGGAGCTGGGGCTGCCCCGGCGAGCGGTGGGCACCTGCAGAGGCCGGAGCCCTGACCCTCCAGGCGGGAGACGCGGCCGTGGGGCATGAAACGCTTCTTTCGAACGTGGAAACGGTGAGTTGGCAGACGCTGCCCGCGGCCTCCCGGGTCTGGTCGCGCCCTGGGCGCCTCTCCCCCGGCGGAGGGCAAGCCCCGTCCCGGTCAGCTGCCCCCGCCCGCTCACCCCATTCCGGGGAGCGCCCACTTCGGCGCGCCGGGCGGCTCGCACGGAAGGTAGAGTTTCGCCCAGCTTCGTGCTGCCACCTCCTCCTTTCCTCCCGAGCTGCTCTCCAAACCCGGTTCCTTCCGCCCCCTCCCGCTGCCGCAGCGGCCTGAGCTCAGGGCTGGGTGCCGCCCGCAGCCAGGGCGGGATCCCGGCCTCGCCTCCCGCTTAGTCCGCCCTAACATCTGTCTGTCCAACGTGTGTGCATCCATCAGTGTCCATGAGCCGCACATCGCAGCGGCAGCCCGTCACGCACAACGCGGGCTCTGCTGCGTGCACAGCTCACCGCGCTGCCTTGCCCGCCCGCTTGGAACAGCCTGGAACCCACATCTCTTTGGTGCCCTTTTAGCCGCAGCACCCCCTTTCCTATCGGGACCCCCAAACGTGATTAGTTTTGCAAACCATTCTAGGGATGGGGCAGGTGAGGGGACCATGCCATTGTGGCCCTGCTCGCGCCTCTCCACGTTCTCGGTCCTCTCCGTGGGCTGGGTGTGGCCAGGAGAGAAGGCAGGCAGGAAGCGCCCCGAACCCACACCAAGCACAGTATGACCCTGAGGCTCCCTGAATGCAGGGGCTCCAACTCCCGGCAGCCGGGACGCAGACCAAGCCCGGGACTGTGCAAGTCACCAGGCAGGTCTCAGCCAGAGTCTCCAGCTAAAACTTGGCCAGGCCACGCCAGGCTGCTGATGAGGAGTAGGGGGAGGAGAGGGGGAGGCGATGCCGGTGAGAATCCTAGGCTCCATTTGGAGATGGCAGGACCTTTGTAATTCGCAGGTTGTTCCAGGGAGAGCGGGCAGGGCAGGTATCAGTGTTCCCAGCGCCATTTCCGGGAGTGCGGCCCGCTGTGGCTGCAGTACCTGCCTCTCCCTATTGCGGCACCTCCCCAGCCCTCCTCCCCTGCTCTGTCCCCAGGACAAACATCTTCCCATCCGTCCAGGACAGTGTGGCCAGGCCAAGGGGCCTTTCCAGTCCTCCTCCTAAGGACATGGGGAAGCCGCATGCAGGACCTCGGAGGCGCTGTACCGGGCACCTCACCTGACGTTACTCCTACTGTAGATATTTAGTCCTGGGGGCCGGTGAGTTCTGCCCCTGGGAGGTGACGCAGCTACGCCAGCGGGTTAATACCCGGCCTCTCCTGGTTCCGGGACTGGGGCGTCGGAAGGGGTACGGGAAGGGCTTTCAGGAACATGCCCAAGGAGGTTGGAGAGCCCACTGCAGCGCTACTGGGCTTCTTCCCGCTTCCCAAGGGCGGGCTGTGCGCACCACACCCCTTACTCCGGAGGGCCCGCTCCCCAGGAGATGCCTTAGAGACCCGCTCGCCCGGCTGGGAAGGGCCGCACCTGAGGAAGGCCAGCAGCTGCGGGGCCTGTGCACCTGCTCACTGCTAAGCGCGGAGTCCAGCACAGAGCACCCCAGGCCCGTGAGATGTTCCCGGGAATGATTTCTAACCCCAGAATCAAGGGAATAAAGGGGGGACGGGGCTGAGGGGCAGCGAGGGACAAGGAACTGCCCGTGGCAAACGCCTCTAGAGGCTGGCACTGCGACCAGGTCGCTCCCCTCCCCCGTCTGGGTGGTAATGTTTAGAGCCCAGAAAATGCCCAGGGCCAGAAGGTAACTCCTGAGCCCCAAGACTGCACCTCGAGCCCCCTCCTCCGTGGCCGGGCACTGAGCGCCATCCAGCACAAATGTTCCAAATGCCACTTCCTCCTGCCAGGGGCTCACCCCACGCCAGCATGCTGACCTCTAGGAGCCAGGCGCTGCCCAATGCCCTGGCTGACAGGGCAGTGCCTGCCCTCTGCTAACCCAAGCCCCACCCAGAAAAGGGGTGGGGAGCCCAAGGCAGGCAGGCAGGCTCGCTCTGCTGGTGTGAAGTGCAGGGTGGGGAGTCCAGAATCTGCCCAGAGGAGCAGCCAGGCCACCCGCTGGAGGCAGGCCAGGTTGGGTTCAAGGTGGGGCTGAGGGCAGTAGGTGACAGCCCCCTGACCCAGAGAACTGCGTACTGACTTGGGGTGGCACCAGGGAAAGAGCAGGAGAGAAGCGTGCCGGGCGCTGCGGCTCTAGGACCGAGGGCAAGTAGCCAGGCTGGACAGAGTCTGGGAATCTAGGGGTCTAAGTCCACACCTTGGAGAAGGTTCTCTGTGCCCTGAGGGAAGCACAGGCCACCTTGAAGGGCAGGGCATGCTGAGTAGTCCTCTTGGGGAGCCTGCACCCATTTCAAGGTGGGCCTTTGGGGAGCACAGTCTGTAGGCCAAGTGCTCTCCTGCCTGCACCCACCCGGAATGCTGGCCTTGGGGTCTGCCCCTTCCACACTCCCCCTCACACCAAGGTCTGGGCTGGGGAGAAGGAAGCGCCTGGCTCTGGGGAGCTGACTGCTGTCTGGGGTACACCTCAACCAGGAGCTGGGCCCTGGACCTCTGCCCGCCCCTACCCAGGCACTTAGGGTTTGGACCCCGGGGCCAAGCCCTTGCCAGACAATAAGATGGTTGTTAAAAATGCATTCACACAGCAGGGAGGTTTGTTTCTCTTTTACTGGTACCTTTGTTTCAAAGAGCCAGATATTCTGTCTGTAAATTCTCCCAAGAACTTTTCCAGCTTGAGGTGAAATAAACCTTAGAAAATCGAACCACACAGAATGCCCCTTCTGTAGGGCCTGGGGAGCTGCATGTGGGGTGCCGGACGTGAGCTGGGGGCAGGGCAATCTTCCTAGGGTGGCAGGGACTACTCTGGGCCCTAGGTCAAGAATTGCTGTTGGGAGATAAGTAAAGAAATGACAAATAAAAGAATTGCTATTGGGGGTGAAAGTGCCTCCCCACTCCCCCAACACGGGGCACATAGGCTTCCAACCCTTCTCCTCCCCTCCAGCAGTGTCCTCCTTTGTCAGTTTCCTGTCCTTCAGGGCACAGAGGGTGATCCAACTTTGCCAACAAGCTCACTGCACACGGCCATCTCCATCAGAACCACTGGAGAAAAGAAAAGAAAAGAAAAAAAGGCAATCCGCTGGGCCTGCCGAGCTGAGCCGGGTATGACTGAACAGAACTCTGGGTGGAAGCTGACCAGGTCAAGGTCCCTTAGAAGCCGGGGCCACAGGTCCCCTCCTCCATGCCTCATTTTTTTCTGACGCAGAATTTCCAAGCAGTTATTAACCTCTTAAAAGAAAAACAATACACCTATCAGGAAGGGAGGGAGGGGAGGGAGGGAGGAGGAGGGGGGAGGGAGGAGGAGGGGGGAGGGAGGAGGAGGGGGGAGGGGGGAGGGACGGACCTCGGGGATTCCAGGGGAACTCCTCTGCCTCTGCACCCACCTCCCAGGCCGGTTGCCAGTTTCCCGCCCCTCCCCCACGATTTCCTGTGCTCTCATGCCCACACCTTCAGATTTGGGGAGCCCAGTTTAGTCTCCACTCCTCTTTCTTCAATAATTGTCTTTCAAACTCAATCATTTACCAAACTTCCAAAAACACTGAAGGAAACGGAAGGTCACAAAAAGAGAATGGAGTCTGTGTCCCCTCTGCGGAGCACGGTGCCTCGGGTCCACCTTGGAGTGCGCGGTTAGGCACGGGGCTTGTCAAGTCCCAGGCGCCCACTTGAGCTTCGGGTTATTTCCTGAGCCACTGCAGCAGACAGGTGCGTGTTTCTTGACTCTGAGTGAGATGGATTTTTGGAAACCACGGGCAGAGCTTTAAAAAAAACACTCCAAACTCCAGACTCCCCGAGACAGCTGCAGCTGGCGGGGCTCGCCCGGCTGGCAGCACTGGGAGCAGAGGTGCCAGTCCTTCCTGGGCAGGACAAGAGCCGCCAGGGCCAGCCGGTACTGAGCTGGTGTGGGGGGCAGCCCGATGCCAGGCTGAGCGCGCTTCTCTACCGCCGCTGGGACAGCCAGCTCTGCGCAGAGGTGGGCACAGGAAGTAGCCAGGGGTCACGGGACAGGGGAGCGTCGCCTCTGTGCCCTGCCCAGTCACTCTGCAGGGCGGCATCTGGTGTGGTCCCTCCCTCCCCAGAAGCAAGGAGCGCAGGCTCTCGGTGGGTGGGTGCGAGAGGGACAGGGCTGAGAACCAGTTCTCCCCACTCTGGTTCTGTCACCTGTGCTTCCAGGCTGGGAGAGCGGAGTTCTTGGGGACGTGGCGATCAGGGGTCACATTCCTGGATGCAGACAGCATCGATCTCGGGGCTTAGATAATCCCCAGGTTTCCTCCTCAGCACAGCTCCCAATCTTCCTTCTGCCCTCGTCTTTCTACCACTTCTTTTCTCCCTTCCTCCTCCTCCCCTCTCTCTGGTTTCTGGTGTTTTCTATCAGCCCCTCTTCGACCCCCACACGGATTTACAAAGGGTTTTCATTTCGGGTCCACCAAGTACTCAGCTGGACCCTGAGAGAAAGAGGAGTTTTAGTTGCTGCCTCTTTTTAGGTGGGGGGAGGGGTCAGAAGCCAAGGTGGACACTTGGTTTAAAATAGAAGAACGTGTTAAGAAGTCTCAAAGCTGTCAATAAACCCTTTAAGTGGCTGGTGATGCAGTGCCTGGAGTTGCAGTGGTGGCATTGCTAAATGACTCTAATGCCCAAAGAAAAATATTACAAATGCCGGTGTCTCGGCCACCAATCGGGCGCCGCTCTCCGCGAGGGCGCCGGCTCCTCTCTGGCGCGAGGGCACCCGCATTTGCATGATAAATTGACCAGACCAGCAGCGGCCAATGAAATATTAAAATTAGTCCGCCTGGTAGGGGTGGAGTCCCTGGGGCTCCCCTGGGCCCGCGCTGGAGCTGGCGGTCCCACCTCCTTCAGCGCCCTCTAGAGGCGGGACCTCGGGGCCGCCGCTCCTCCCCCCTCCCCACCAGGGGAGGTGGGGCAGGGCCCTGTGGGCCTGGTGCTGCAGTCTGCCAGTGTGTCCTGCACCTGGAAGTGTGAGTGGATGGCAGAGGCAGGAGGAGACACCAAGGGAGGGTTTACAGAGAGCTCCATCTCTAACTCCCCTCCCTGGGCTCCTCTTTGACTTAACCCTAGACCATGTCCGCCCTCCCCGAAGCCCAGCAATACTGAAATTCTGGAGCAGGCCAGCTCAACCTGCCCCGATCCTAGGACTCTGCACCCAGGCAGGCCACCAACCAAGGTGCTGGGAGCTGGGAGCAGATTGGGGCGCCCCAGGGTCTGCGCCCGGCCTGGAGCTGCAGAGCTGGGTGAGGCTTTGGCCCCTGGAAGAGCCTGGGCAGGAGTGACACGGGGCCTCAGCGAGCAGGACTCCTCCCCCGGAAAACACCTGGAGAAAGTGCCCAGACCTCCCGCAGGAGTGTGCAAAGGTGTGCAAGGAGGGACGTGTGCCTGGCACGCCTCAGACCACAGAAGCCCAGCCAGGAAAGGTGTGGAAATGAGTGCGGGTCACACAGAAGCCACAGACTCGGGAGGTGCTGTCTTCCCCGGAGAGGGGGACCCGGGCTCCAGGTGAGCTGGCCTCCTGGCCTTGCTCCTGCCTGCACTCAGGACTCAGGGGGTTGGACCAATGGCTACCTCTTGTCTGCTGACCCACAGGAATTTACACGGGTGTGTAACCCCCTCACCACCACCTGCTGTCGGGTGCCTGGGCCCCTGGCCCTGCAGGCTCATTTGCAGGAACAGTTTTTAGAAGGGCAGTTGTCTTTCTCTGCTCCAGGCGGTGAGCACTTGTTCTTTCTCTGTTTCACAGGGAGTCAGTGGGCGTGCTTGAGCCCCACCCCTCCTCCCAGCCGGGAGGGTCTGCAGGGGGTGGCCAGGCTGCAGGCAGGTCTGAGTTCCAGCCCAGGGGGCCCTCAGGCACCTCTCAGTCGGCCCCTGCAGGAGGAACCTGGGGGGAGGGGGACTCCCAGAGCTTGGCCCCAGGCTGGAAATACTCACAGAAAAAAATGGTGGGAGATGAATACAAACTTGACATGAATTTTGACATTTGATCACCTTACAGATATCAGTACTTTCACATACGTTGTCCATAGGGGAACTGATTCATAAGAAGGCTTCTGTATCATTTCAGGTTTTCCAGAACGTTTTGGCTGAAGTGAAGGAGCTCTGGTCTGGTCTTGCTGGGGACGCAGCTGGAAATGAGATGGTGACGGGTCAGGCCAGGTACATGGAACCCTGCTGTTCAGAGCCTCCTCAGTCTGGCCTGTGTGAGTGCCTGGGGACAGGGCTCCTCCAGGGAGAAGGCCCGCAGCTGGCAGCAGGGAGAGCCCTTGAAGGGAGCCCTGCACGGCAGGGAGGCAGCCCACACACCCTCCTCCTCCTCCTCAGGCCTCACCTGTTGGCTAGGAAAAATGAGAGTTGAAAATGGGCCAGAGCATCCTCCAACCATCAACTTTCTCAAGGAGTCACTGCCACCTCCGAGGTCTGGAAACGAAAGCGCTCTCTCCTGAGGACGGTCCCATCTGGGCCACGTCCACAGTCAGGACGGGAAGACAGTAAAGGTGACAAAGCAGAGAGCAGGCGGCCCAGCCTCCACCCGTCCGAGGCAGTGCCTGCCACCAGTCCCTTCCTGTCAGAGAAGAGCCCCCGGCAGGTCGCACAGCAGGGCCGAGCACACAGTGGGTCTGGCGGTCTGCTGTGGACTTGCGCGTGGGCACACGGCAGGTGAGTGCGAGCTCTGCCCATGAGATGCAGGGCCCAGCCGGTGGCCCATAACTCACTAAGGTTTCCCCCCTTTGAGCCTCACCCCATGTCTGAAATGGGTCTTAAACACAGGAGGGACTCCGGGAGAAAAACTCTATCCCCATCAGAGATCGAAACCTTCACTTCTTCGTGCTTCGTGCTGGAGCTCTCAGGGAGCCCAGGGTCTGAGCGAGGGATGTGTTAGCAGCTGGGCGTTCTCAGGCAGGTCACTGCAGAGCCCACTTCCCAGGTGCCAGTGGGGCTCACCTGAGATGGTGGCTGTTGGTGTTTGGGGAAAAGCTTGGTACACAGTAGCTGTCTAATATGGGGTGTCCTCTCCTCCAGCCACAGGGTCAGACTCCTGAAGACAAAGGCTTATCCATGGGATGTGGGCGGAGGCACCTGGGGGTGCAGGCAGGTGCTTGGAGGCCCGCAAAAGGAAAGAGGTGAGTTGCTAAAGGCAGGGCAGGGCAGGGCACAGGCCTCCTGACTTCCAGGGAAGAGTGGGCATTTGCAGGGCCAAAGGCATATTCCTCTAGGCCTTCCTGGGAGCTAATTAAAGGAAGGGGTGCAGTGAAGAAGCTCCCTGATATTTCTATTTCTCCTGTTAGTAGAGACGGGAATTTGCACCATCCAGGTCAGATGGAAAATAGAAGCCCGGAAATCTGACACTCTCATTGATTTGCCCTCTTTGCCATCGTTACTTGCAAGAGGAAGAAATGTGACTTCAAAATTGCAATTAGGAGCCGGCCCGCTAAGGGCTCCTGTGCTAGTGCGGAGCCTGGCGGATCGCAGGCCTGCCTGTCTGGCTCCCGAGGAGGTGGGGCCGCCCGGGCTGCGCTGCAGGTGCTGCCTCCCTCCCCACAGGCGCCACCTGCACCCCTCCGTCCACACTTCCCTCACGTTTTGGTTGGGTCTTTGAAAAGATGGCCATTTTCCCAATGTTTTAAAAGTATTAACTTCCTTTCAAATTTTCTTTAACCTTTAATGTTTGTAACTTGATGAAAAGGTCATTTTGCTCTGAGGATGCTACTCTTCCATAATTGTTCAGCTATCGGGGTGAATTCCATCCAAATCCTGAATTCTCTAATGGGACCCAAACCAACACACACACACACACACACACACACACACACACACGCACACATGCATATACACACATGTACACACACAGGCACATGTGCACATATGCAATCTAGATTAATATTTTCTAATGTGCATCTATGCAAATACAGGGTGGGGCAAAAGTGGGTTTACAGTTGTTCGCATGGAAAGCAATACAATAGGCCTAGCCTGTTGCTCAGTGGTTAGAGCATCAGCCCACGGACTGAGGTTTGGGGGTTTGATTCCAGTTAGGGGCACATACCTCAGTTGCAGGCTTGATCCCTGCCCCAGTCGGGGTGGGTACGGGAGGCAACCAGTGTGTCTCTCTCACATCCATGTTTCTCTCTCTTTGTCTCTCCCCCTCCCTTTCACTCTCTCTAAAAAAAAAAAATCAATGAAAAACATATCCTCTCGTGAGGATTAACAAAAGAAGAAGAAAATAATAATACAATAACTAATAAATAATAGTACAAGAATAAATTGTGTATTCACAGCTGTAACCCTACGTTTGCCCCACCCTGTGTACAGTGATGTGTGTGCATTGAGATATTTGTATCTCATAGTCTACATACATAGTATACATATACTCACAGGGACCTGAATTGGCATCAGTGTCTCTAGCATTCCTGACAGGAAAATATCTCTAAAATGTACTTTTCTGAATGATAAGGCTTGCTAACCATTTGATGATAATCACTTATGATGCGATGCACATGCCCCTGATTTTTTTGAAAAGGGGTTCAGTCCATCCCTAATTGACCTTTGCACTGCTGTCCTTACAACAAATGGCCCCAGAAGCCTCGGCCAGTGGAGACTTCCTCTCAGTCTTCTTAGAGCCTCAGCCTCGGAGCTTTGCTGAAGTTACGCTCAGATGTAAAACAGAGTTAATGGGCTCAGATAAAAGCTTTCTGGGATTTTCTATAGGGAGACAGCCTGAGGTGCTTGCAGGGACCAGGGTGTGTGTTTCACTCCCTGCAGGCCTGGGTGGTGGCTGCTGCCCCCCGCTGGGCTGGCTGAGGTCCCAGGGGAAGGGCGGGGCCTGGGAGGAGCAGCGCAGGCACAGTGGGCCTCCCTCACCTCTTTCAGACTCACCCGAGACTCTCATGCGATCTAAACGCAGAAGAGCACTCGGTGACATTGACCCTCATATCCCACTTCAGAGAGCAAATGATACTTCTCCCAGGATACAACTTGTACTCAAACACGTGCCCTTTAACAGGCGGTGGCTGGGTGCTAAAGTGCACCAACGCTGTGACTGTCTGAGTCGTCACCTTGGAGCCCGACGCAGGGCAGGTCCCCACCCGCCTGTCCGTCAGGGGGGCTGTGCCTTTCGGAAATGAGGCGAGAGGTTCTGCGCTTGGTCTGTGTCCCCCAAACCTTCCGTGCTTCCACCTCAGGGCCCATTTCTGAGGCACCTTCACCTTTCCACCGCCCTGAGAATATGTTTAATTAGAACTGGGCCATACAGCCCTTGAAAATAAAACAGAAGGGACCAGCTAATTATATTCCTCAGCATTCTGTGGCAAACATATATTTTTTAATAAAACACTTTTCTAACCAGAGTAATCCCTTAGGGTGCAAATCCTCATTTATAAGATCTCCCAAAGGGAGTTAAGGAAAAGGTGCCTTATAAAGAAAAAAGACAAAGAGAGCAGGGACGCGTTTCCAAAGAGCTCATGAAAGATGCACTTATTCTGAGGTTGATACAGATATCTTAAAGATGAAAAGCTTTATTTCAAATGCCTTATAATTCTCTCCTGTATTTTTTTAATCCCCACCCAAGGATATTTTTTCTATTGATTTTTTTAGTGAGTGTGGAGGGAAGGGAGAAGGGTGGCAGAGAGAGAGAGAGGGAGAGAGAGAGAGAGAGAGAGGGAAACATCAATGTGAGAGAGATACAGTGATGGGATGCCTGCCTCACGTACCCCCACCAGCTCACGTACCCCCACCAGGCTCCGGGATCAAGCCTGCAGCCAAGTTACATGCTCTTGACTAGAAATCAAAACCGAGACCCTTTGGTCCGTGGGCCGGCCGACACTCCAACCACTGAGCCAAACTGGCCAGGGCTTTCCTGTATTTTTGATAATTTATATCTTCCCCCTTTTGATGACCACAAATGCCCATGTTTCTCATTCTGCTATTTCCCTTAAGCATAACATTTAAATGAACCAGTGATTCTCTGCACTGCCCCTCACCTCCTGCTGGTCCTCCCGCCCCTGACTTGGTGACTCCCCCATCAGGAGCCTGCCTGCCTGCCTGTGGGCTGCAGGGCAGGATGCAGTGCTGGGGCGGGGGGGCGGGGGGGCTTTCCTGATGTCTCTGCAGCAGGAGAAGGTCCCTCTCTGGAAGTGGTGGGGCATTTACATCCATGAGGCTGACAGCCCCAGTGGATAAAAGCCATAAAAGTGATAGCTAATGCTTGCTGGGGGGAGGGGGGGTTCCACCCCAGGCAATACCCCATGAAGTTTAAGTATCTCATTTAATCTAAAGGGGCACAGTTGAACCACAGCTGCTGACAACACTCGGGCCAGAAGCTTAGGAAACAAGATTGATTAGAGAAATAAAGGAAGAGAGCACACTCCCCATCTCGGGGTTGGGGGCGAGCCTGGCACCTCCTTCTCTGGGAACTGCTCCTCATGTTACACCGATGAGCCCGGCACGGCATCTGCGTGTTATCATAATAAACTCTTTGGTAAACAGAGCATGTGATGGCTGCATAATATTCCACTGTATATGTGTAACACTTAATATTGTCATTCTTCTACTATTTAGGTGTTCAGATTATTTTCTGTTTCTCATTCGTATTAAAGAATGCTACAAGCAATAACTTTCGTATAAAGTAATTTTTCATATTTCAGAATGACATCCAAAACACAAAATTACCAGGCCAAAGAGACAGCCCTTAGTTTAACTCGGCGGTAAAGTACCTGCACAAAGCTGGCCACAGCACAGCGCCAGCCCCAGCCCCAGCCCCAGCCCCAGCCCCAGCCCCAGCCCCAGCCGCTGCATGGAGAGCACAGTGCCTGCAAGGGCTCTCCTTGGAGGGTGCTGGGACACGGCGCGCACACAGACAAGCTAACTTTCACTGCAGCCACACGTTAAAGACAAAAGAAGAAATTACATTAAATCTAATAAAATATTTTACTCAGCCAATTATACCCCCAAAATCCCATTCCAACATGTAACCAATACAAAGGCGGTCGATGGCACACTTTACGTCCGTGTCCATGGAGCCCTTGGAAAGCTGGTGCCGTGGACAACACCTCCGTTCAGACCAGCCACATCCCTAGCGCTCAGTAGCCACGAGGGTGGGAACTGCTTCTGCACGGACAGCGCACAGCGCACAGCGCACAGCGCACAGCGCAGGGCTGAGCAGGATCTACCAGAGATACCTGCCCCTCGGCATCGCCCCCGCCCCTAACCCAGCTGGCCTTTCCTGCCCCCCTCACCCCAATGCTGGCCTTGGAAGTGGACCAGGTGTGAATCCCTTCCTTCCCTGGGCATTTTAACCCCTCATCCTCCTTCCTAGCCTGCTGAGAACAAATCACAGCCTCTCTCCACCCCGTCTGTTTTGGACTCATTCATTCAGAAAGATTTATTGAGCACTTCCTAGATGTTAAGCCCTGTGCCCGAGCCGAGGGATACAGGTGAACAAACAGACTTTCCTTGTGAATTAATTACAGAACTTGTCAGTGTTCTTAGGGTCTAGTGGGGAGACAGTCTTTAATCAAATAATTGCACAAGTATGTAATTTCAAACTGCGATAAGTGCTATGAAGGAAATGTACATTTAAAAAATGTTAACCTGTGGGTCACGGCTTGAGTGGCCTGGCCCTGAAGGTGTCTAATGGAGGGTGTCCAGCTCCTGGCCAGGCTGTCTTGGTGAACATGGATGTAACAGATGGGAGCTGGCTGAGAAGACCTCAAGGTCCCCTCTGGTCCCAGCACCCACCAGCTGGGTTCGAAAGCTTTGGGGATGACATCAGCTCACCCCATCTAGTGTAAACCTTCCTGTGCCATCTAGTTGTGTTTATCTTCTCCAAAAATAGCTGAGGCCAGCAGGAACACAGACAGTAAGGAGGAAGCAAAAAGCAACTCATCCATCCATCCATCCATCCATCCATCCATCCATCTATCCCTTCATGCATCAGACCTTAGGGAGTCATCTATGGGATGTCCGGCATGGCTCTGAGCATTCAGAGAAGCAAGACCGGCATTCTTTTTGGCTACACTGTACCGCCACCTGGGTGCACTTTCCCAGAGAAGATAACAATTTCAAGACGAGAAAAAATCAATGCTAATAGAACTCCTTTTCTGGCTCCCAAAACGGAATCGCCCACAGGGGCTGATGCTTTGAGCCGGTGGCTGTGCTGGGGAGTGTGCGCCCTGGATGGACGCAATCTCGTGAGCTCCAAGACCTGGTGAAATCAATCAATGAGAGGCAGCAATAAAGCCTGCTGGGTGGAGGGGCTGGGTCCAGGGGGCAAAGTGTATGAGTCCGCGGCTGCTCTGGACCAGGACGGGACCCTCCCTTCAGTCTGAAGCCCTGGGGATGGGGTAATTTCAGCTGCCGTTGATGGAACCTATGCATCACTGTCTTCCCGCCAGCTCTCAAATTAGACTCTGATGTATAAAGTTAAACAAAAATGAGATAAAAATTGGCAGAGGTTGAAGAGGGTCAAAGTAGTCAAAACACAGGGTAGACTATTGCTGCTTTTGATTGATGTTATTCTGTGCACTTAGAAAAGATAAAATTACAAATCTCCCCGAGATGTTTTCATTGAGAAGGAGGCCTCACTAATTTATTTTCAATAGACCCCCCGGTTTCCCGCCTGGGTGGCGGGCTCTGTGGCTAACAGCAGGGGAGATGCTGGGGTGCGGCCTCAGAAGTGGCTGAGATCATGGGGAGCATTTGCAAACTGAGCTTCCTTAGGCGGCGGCAGTTGTAGAGGCTCCTGGGGCACCTCTTACATCACAGACGGGGGCTGCTCTGCCCGTTTAATCATACGCCCTAGGGGATGCAGCACACAGAACTCCCCCCCCCCCCCCACCCCATAGCTCAGAAAACTGAGGCTTACAGAAGTGGCGTGTCTCCCTGCCCGGTAACGCGGGACACAGACCCGAGTAGGACATAGGCCCCTCCTGCCCTGTCTGTGCGAGAGAAAACCACCAAGTGAAGTAACTGAAAGTAAGGTATGATGAAGGCCAAAGGAGTTGCTGTGAAGAAAGGAAGCGGGCTGGGGAAAATGAGATGGGGATGGGGAGCCGATGAGGGCACCCCACCTTCTGTGTGCCCAGCCCGTGCCCGGAGTCAGAGCTGCTCCAGGTCAGATGGACTGGACTAACGAGTTTCCTGACAGAGTGGCATCTCAGTGGGTACCGGACACCCACTGCCTGGAGCTCTGGGATGGATTTCTACACAGATGCAACCTCTGTGGGCAAAGGCCAGGATGAGGTTTGTGTGGATGTACAGACCAGCCTTCGATCTGTGTCCTGACGCAGCCACAGCGCTGCACAGCCTCCCTCCCGAGGCCGCTTTCTGATAATGTGCCGTGAGGCCTGGGCTAAGCTGGCAGGACGAGGAGGTCTCTGCCACCTTCTCCCCTAAAGGATCACCCCCTCAAACAAACAAATGACGAGGACAGCAAATAAAGGAAGAAGAATGCCCGGCCGGAACACACTCCATTTTTCTATGGAACGAGCAGACAGCCATGACCTAACACCGCGAAGGGTGGAAACGGATGGGAGAACACCCAGGGACCTTTGCTGCTGCCTGTCCGCCTGCCAGGTGCAACCACAGAAGAGCTCAGCAGACACCACACAAGGCGGGAGGAGTCTCCTCGGAACACTTGCCCCGCCCCCCACTGCAAGTCTGCCTCCCGCCTCCATGCTTTTGGAGGGTGGGAGGGTGGGAGGGTGACCCGGCTGAGGGCTACATTAGGAAGTAGGGGTACATTTCTGAGCATTAGAAAGCTCCCTCCTGTTATAACCAACGTGTATTTTCTTGTGCCTTTTATTCGCCGATGAAGGTTAGAAAATGCAAACATGTCTACTGCGGGCGGCCAGGGTGAGCAGCCCCCCACGCTGGCGGCCATGGCGAAGTCACCCCAGGACTGCAGCAGCCCCTGCCTCGCGGACACTGGGCGCCACCGGAGCTGGTGCACAGCGTGAAAGGCTGAAGCAGCACTGGCTTCCACTCCTCTCGTCCTCGGCGGCCCTCCTCCAGAGCGGGCTGTGCGAGGCTCATTCAGCATGAAGCTCTCTTATCCACCATTTAGCAAACGCCTGTGGAGTCTTTCAAGCACTTTCTATCATAATAAAAATGTTTTAACTTATAACCTCAGAAAGAGATAGGCATGGGAGTCTTTATAAAGCACAGAAATCCAGATGAGCATAATTTGAAAGTAATTTGAATTGTAATGAGTATTTTTAATGTAAACAGGCAGGAAGGAAAACTTGCTGGGTTCTGGTGTAGTACACCCCCCTCCCCAGATCTGTCTTCTGATGGAAGTATTAGTGTCAGGGAATGCAAGGTGGCCGGTGGCACCAATGGGAGAGACGGGTGTTTTCTGTGGCTACAGCTGGGGGTTTCGGCGGGAAAAGCAAGCAAGGCAAGCAGTGTGCTCTGCGGTCAGGATCACTGCAGGCCTCGCCCGAAAGGGAACCAGGGACAAGGTGTGGCTGTGGAGAAGAGGGCGAGGTTCGTACAAGGCCTCACGGAGAGAGGAGGTGGGAGGGTTCTTAGGGAGGAGACACAGGTACCCCAAACATCAGGTGTCTGACAACACCATCCACCCAGCATCTGCACTCACGCCTCCCCGTGAGTGAGTTCCATTTGTCCGTCCTCTGCACTCACACACACTCACTGGAAAGGCACTTTCTGTCATAACACAGATGTAAGACCACAGTCACTTGCCTTGAATAAAGTGAAAACCACACGTTAAATGCTAGCTAGAACTTGGAGCTTTAGGTCTGTTCCCTTTTTGTTGAAAAAGATGAGCCAAGTGTGAGAAGCCTGTTAAAGATGTCCAGGCATCAAACGGAGCCTTTGACCTTGACATAATCAGAAGGAGAGAGAGGATGAGTCAAAGCGTGGCAAGCTTCTCACCGTGGTGTCCGCTGTTACTGACGGGGCTGTCCAGGTGCCGCCGCAAACCTCTCAAACCTGGTCAGCTAGCCGGGGCTCTGGCTACGTCCTCAGCCAAAGGAGGCCCCTCTGCTCTTTCACAGGTGGGGATGCTGAGAAGGCTGAGGACCGGGAGGGCCCCGCAGCCTCCGATTCCCGGTCCACACCCCTCTTGCTGACCATCACTGTGTGTGCCACGCGCCCACCAGCTCGGAAACACCTGCTGCGGGGCAGAGTGTGCCAGGGTAGATGAGGGCAGGTGTTCCACTCTCCCGGGAGAAGGCCCCCTGAGGTGGGCTCTGCACAGGCCACAGGCCAGGCGCCTGTAGTGCTGGGCTGGCTGCCGAGGGCCCACAGCCCGTCCCTAACGCAAGCACACGCAGGTCAAAGCACAGTCCTTCCTGGCTCAGAGGCTGGTTTCTAGAGTGGCAGCTGATTCCTCCAAACAAAAGGCTGAAAATCCATAATTTCCTGAAATAGTCACCAACCCTCAAAAAAGACATTGTTACACCAAACTTCTGTGCATGTGCCGTGTGCTCGCGGAGCGGCCTGGTCCTTTCTGAGCAGCTGTCTGCAGGGAGCACCACGTATGGAGCCCATCACTTGGTGGTGTTGATCACCTATGCATTTTATTTTATTTTTAAATGCTTTTATTGATTTTAGAGAGAGAGTGAATGATGAGAGAGAATCATTGATTGGCTGCCTCCTGCACGCCCCCTGATGGGGATCATGCCCTGACTGGGAATTGAACCTGCAACTTCTGAGTGTGTAGGACGACACCCAACTGAGCCACTCCGGCCAGGGTCACCCCTGCATTTTAAAGCATGCCTATGCTTACGCAGAGACCAATTTCCCACTTTAATGGCAGGCCCCTGGGAAGCTGAAAAGCTTTCTTAGTTCTCCTTTGGAGCGCACAGTCCTGTCTACCCTGAGCCAAGGAGTAGATGTCCTCACTGGCAAGCACCAGCTCTCCAGATTGGGACAGCATCAGTGCGTGGCTGGCATTCCCTCCCAGCCCTGAGACTGTGCACCTCACTCTCTAACTGTCACAGGTTGTGCTGTCAGCTTGAATTACACCTAGTTCAAAAGGACTTCAAATCCAGGTACAACTGAATCCAGGTATTCATCCATCGCCAGTCAATCAATCAGCGAGTCACTATTGAGCACCCGCCGAGCGCTAAGCCCTGTGCAGGTCTCTCCTGCAAGAGCGGAGGTCCTTGCCTTCAGGAGTCTTTAAGGCTTGTAGGAAGTCAAGGCAAGTGTTTTAAGAGGCCTATCCAATGCGAGACAAATACTAACATAAGATGATGCTGTAAGACATCTGTTCCTTTACTAGCAAACTCACTTTTCATTAGCTGCTCACTTGTGCTGTTAATTCAAAAATTCTTCTTCACATACATTCTTCTGTACCAAGCACCGTGGTGATTTGGGGCCATATAGGGATACACAGCACATGGCCTTGGCCCTCCAGGAGCTCACAGTCTGTGGGGAGAATGACTTTGGGAGAGAACAGGGAGCAGACAGGTCTGAGAGTGACCCACTCACTGGAGCCTGGGAATGCAGAGCCTTCACCTAGCAACTCTGGGGCTGGTGCTCTGAGCAATGGCTCTGTCACACGCTCTTGTGCGGAAGACCTACCGTTCGTGGTGCATTTCTTTCCTGTGGCTGCTGCACAAACTGCCACAAGCCCGGTGCCGTCAAACCACGGACATTCGTTCCCTCACAAGTTGGGAGGCCAGGGGCCCAAAGGCAGTGTCTTGAGGCCCAAATCAAGGTAGGCAGGGCCACGCTTCCGGGAGAAGCTCGGGGAATCCGGTCCTGGACGCTGTAGCTCCTGGAGCCGCTGGCATCCTCTGGCTGTGGCTGCATCTCTCTAGGACTCAGTGCCGGGACCTTCAGCTCTCCCTCTGCCTCCCTCCTGTAAGTTCACTTTGACCGCCTTGGGGCTCGCCGCGATAAGATAGTCTCAGCTCATCTCGAGATCCTTAACTGAACCATACCTGCAATGCCCCCTTTCCCATATGGGGTGACACTCACAGTTCCAGGGATCAGACCCTGCTGCGGTCCAAATGTGTGTGTCCCCTGCAAATTCCTATGCTGAAATCCAAGATGATGGTATGAGGAGGCGGGGCCTTCGGGAGGTGCTTACGTCATGAGGAGGGACCCCTTAGGCAGGGGAGCAGTACCTCACCAAGTAGGCACCGTCCATCATGGGAGGACGCGGGGAGAAGATGAGGACAGGAACCAGACGGAGGCGTCACCAGAACTCCACCACGGGGCCCTCTGAGCACGGACTTGCAGGCTCCAGAGCCAGGAGAAATGCGTGTCTTTAGTCCTAAGCCACCCGTCTGCGGTGTCTGTCACAGCAGCCCAAGTGGGCGAAGACAGGACCTGATGTCCCTGGGGCTATTGGTCTGCCTCCCACATGGGGTGTCCTTGGCCATCAGGCAGGGGCCGGGGGTTGGATGTGCACAAATGTGTGTCTCTTGTCCCCCCCCCCCCCCCCACTTTTTTCCAACTTGCCGGCACATGTATTCTCCTTGCTAAGGAGGAGCTGGGGCTCACAGACCAGGCTGCGGCTCTGTGGCCTCCCTGGGAGACAGCCCGCCCACCCCTCCCACTGGCCGAGGTTTCTGAGAGCTAATCACCACCACCTTAGAGTCCCTCGGCATGAATGCCTGCATTCTGCCAACAGCAAGAAGGTCACAGTCAGTGCATGATGAGGGTCAGTGAGGAGACAGGGGAGATGACGGGGACAAAGGGAGGGCAGGGCAGGGCGTATTCCCGCTGGGAGTTAACGTACAGAGCCGCAGAGAGCAGGCAGGGGCCGCCTGAAGCCCTCACAGTGCCGACTCTGTGTGAGGGGACACCCAGCTCATTCGCAGCATTTCCCCACCCTCGGGGCATCTCCCTCACCCCACACTAAGGTGCTTGTGGGATGAGCCCCAGAGCGCCCTCCGGGGGCTGCCACAGTCCCTGCTTTGCTCCCTGTTCCTTCACCTCCACACCTGGCCTGGCCTTTAAGCTCCGCCCGCCAGGTGAGAAGGCCAGGCAAAGGCACTCTTCCGCCCCAACTCCAGTGAGTCACTATGTGGCAGAGGAAGTGAGGTTCAACACTCGAGAAATTGAATTTATCTTGGAAGTGTTTTATTCTTGCAGAAGTTCACTTTGGCAAAGTCTAACGTAGGAAAACCATGAAATACGACGGCTGCAGCCGGGCAGTTCTGCTGCGCATTAGCCGCGGGGTCCAAGCCGGCCTCGGGCCCGTCAGCCACTCTCTTTAACTCAAACGCCCATCAATGTCCCTGCTAAATGGGAGTCTTCAGCACATCTCATCTTATCATAATGTCACAAAACCCATAGAATTACAAATCAGGTTTAGGGCAGAAACCATGACAGCCGAATATGAGTACACAAAAAGTCCATTAAGTATCCGTCTTCATTTAGCCGCCCCATTCCAACCTACCTCCTGGCGCAGCCCCGCTCCGAGCCGTGCTCAGCTCGCGGGAGCCCGAGATCCATTTTAGAGTGGACTGAAATATAAATGACAGTGGGCACGCACACGCGCATAGACAACGGTATAAAATATTTAAATAAAGACAGGAAAGAAGCCTTTGGCAGACCCAGCCTTGGGGGATGCAGCAGCTTGAGATTCATTACAAATTTCACCTTTAATGTTATTTTTAGTTCAATATTTGGCAGCACTCAGAAGTAAATCTTGGTGCACTGTCTCCGCTGCTCTGGCTTCCTCTCCTCCAGTGTCTGATCCTTCAGTTTTACTGAAACCTAATACGTTTTCAATAAAATTGATTTGTGACGTCGTAATGCTGTTTGCTACTGTCTCCCACTCCTGAGGTAATGCGGAGAGAACCACTGCATGCTTTGGCAGAGTGGGGCGATGGCTCTTGATTGTGGGATAAATGGGTGGAACTCAGAAGCCTCCCGCTCACCATCTACTCCCCCCCACTCTGCGCTCTGACACGCTGACATCGGGCCTGGGCGCCAAGGCCACCGTCCTCACCGGAGACAGTGGTCGTCCCAGCACGGGGCGAGGAGACGTGGTGTCTGGCTGCTCTCCTGCTGTGACGCTCCGCCTGGGAACCTCCTGCAGGTGCCGCTTCCACGTGATGTTCTGAAAGGGCCTCCACGCCCCCCCACCCCCGCGCTGGGCAGGAGTGGACTGAAGCCCTGTCCTGGGTGCCCTCCACAGGTTCCCTCAGGACAGTGGTCGGCACACTGCGGCTCTGTTGACTACTAGTTTGCCGACCACTGACCTAGACTCTCGATTCCAATAATTACAGGCTGCTGCTCCTTGTGACTGAGCCCCAGGAGATGCAGAGGGGAGCTAACCCTCATCCAGCTAAGCGACCTGCCGCTCAGCCAGCCCCTTGGACTTGGGAGCTTGAGCCCCTGAGAAAGGGACAGAACCCAGAAAACTGCGGGTGCTGCTGACCCAGCAGGGCTCGGGGTGCTCGTGTGTCCTATCAGGGCTCCGGGCCTCCTGGCCCAGGGAAGCAGGGAGCGAGTCAGACTCAGACGGAGGCTCAGGGCAGCTTCAGAGAAGTGGATCTTCATCTCATGGCCCACACCGTGGCAGGCAGACTCGGGTCCGCTCTCTGCGACCTGACTGTCTACACTGAACTGGGCCTGCTGCCCTTCCCCCCACCCTCGAGGCCTCCGGGGAGCTCAGCTGGGGAGGGCGATGCCTGGTGTACTTCCCTGACTCTCTGGAACCCTCCTGTGCCCTCGGTCCCTTGACTCACACTGCCCCCTGGGTGCGGGTGGAGCCGTACAGGCTGCCTCACCGCCAGCAGGGCCCCCTTCTGCCCACGCCGCGCAGCAGCAGGAGCTCTGCTTTGGGCAGGTGCGTGGTCACGGTTAATGAGGACCAGCTCCTGAGCGGAGGGTGCAGTGGGTCAGGACAAGCGCTGGTCTGCACGCCCCCCACCGCACGGCGCATGGGCCGGGGAAGAGAGGCCGGACGTGGAAGTGGCGCTCGCCGTCAGGGGCCCCGGCCGGGGTCACAAGGGGGCCCGCGCCGTGGTCCAGGCAGCACCCGTGGCTCCGCTGCCTGGGATGCTGAGGTGACCGAGGGGATGTCCCAGGTGGCTGAGCCGAGACGGAGCCGGCTCCCTGTCTCCTCCCGTGCGCAGTGCCGTTGCCATCCTGTCCGCCTGTCCCCGCAGGGCCGTCTGGGCAGAGCTGCGCTGCTCCGGGGCGGAAGGGCTCTCCTGTCGCCCTCACCCAGACTCACTCGTCAAATCCCTCCGCGGAGAGGCTGAGGCCCACATGTGTGGGGGTCTCTGGACTGGGGATGGGGTGCAGCGAGCGCACAGCCTCGCCTCCTCCTCTTGCCCAGCGGAGCGCCAGGGCATGGCACACGCCATCCAACGAATCGAGGGGCAGGGCTACTGGGGGCTGAGGGGTGGGTGCTCTGGGCACAACACAGGCCATGTAGCTCAAAGCAGCTGCTTCGCTGACCCCAGCACAGGCACAGGCCGGAAGTATGAGGCAGGGGTGCCTTCGACCCCAGCACAGACACAGGCTGGAAGTATGAGGCAGCGGGTGCCTTCGACCCCAGCACAGACACAGGCCGGAAGTATGAGGCAGGGGTGCCTTCGACCCCAGCACAGACACAGGCCGGAAGTATGAGGCAGGGGTGCCTTCGTCCTCAGCACAGACACAGGCCGGAAGTATGAGGCCGCGGGTGCCTTCGTCCTCCAAAAGGTGCGTTTCACACAGGCTGACGTCTGAGGGAGGGAGTGTAGCACAGGTGAGGTGGGCCCCTGCCCCTTCCCCAGACCACATCCACAGCCTCACAACTGTGAGCCCTCCAGTCACAGCAGCTTGCCTGGCCCACTGCGAGGCAGCCCAGAATGCCAGGAGGGGGCACCCCCAGAGCACATCCCTCACCCGAGAACAGCCTCCTCCCCACTGGGGGGCCGTCTGTGCCCACTGTGCCTAGCGTCCCTGTTGGTCTCAGCAGCAGTCTGCTCACTGCCTTCCCTCCCCTTGCCTCAGTTCCCCACTCCCCACTGATGTTTTCTGGGGTCACCTCCCAGGTACACGCACACTAGCACCTCGGCCTCAGCAGCTCCTTCCAGAAGCACCCGCCTGCGACAGCTGCCCCCACGTGCGTGTCCCGGGGCATTCCCCTCGCTCTGCTTCTGCTCCACCTGCTGATGGGTCACTGGAGCGAAGGCTGGCCTCCTCTCAGCCTGGAGGCCCTGCCTCCCCCTCCCCCTCCCAGTCTCCCCGTCACACCCACACCCCTTGTTTACCAAATGTTCAATTTTGGTTATGTTACTATAAAAATCAAGCAGCTGGCAATTCCAGCTTGATTAGCAGGTCTCCAGTTTTGATTAAATTACCGTGGTAATCAAGGTTAATTCTCATTGCACTGCTCAGCAATAGGGTTTATATTTTGCAGGAAAATGGCTGGAGAACATTCCTAAGAGGAACCCGAAGGCAGGAAGGAGGGGTGTGAGTAGGCAGTACTGGGGGCGCCGGCAAGAACCCTCTGTCCGTTCTACCCTCCACGGGCCCTTTCTTCAAATAACGGGGCCTGGACACGGCTCCTGAGAAACACACCCCCTGACGTGAGGGCTTTAGGGGTCTGTGCTCAAGAGCGAGGTGCGGGTGGGCTGAGGGGTAACTGTAAACACTGGGGGCGGGGCGGTGAGGAAGATGGGCTTCTGTCCCAGAGACGTTCAAGCTTGGGAGAAAGCTCTCGGGATGGCGGCTCCTAGCAGCTGTCTGTCCCCTGACTTTGCGCTGGGTCCAGTGCCTGGGCTGAGGGTCCCGGACGAGCTGGAAGTGAGGTGTCCCAGTCCACAGATGGGAAAGGGACTAGAAAGGGGGCTGCTCAGCCTCCCCCCCACCACCCCCAAGGACCCTCTCCCACGTGCAGGTCCTGTGCTGTGACCACTAAATGTCAGCCATGGGTCTCTGCCTCCAGTAGGTGACACTGGTTTTCAAGTGTCTCTTGAGAGGATTGATGCTGTCGCTCTGTAAAGGTCACGGGAACTTCGTTGGCAGGAAGGCTGTGCGGCAGTCAAGCCTGTGCTGGACTACGTGGATGGCCCGGCCCATCCTAGCCTGGAGCGTGGAGGAGGTGACTCCCCAGGCGTCACACGCACACACCCACGGCGCCTGCACACAGCGGGATGTGAGGTGAGGCAAGCCGTCCTCCTTCCATCGGAGTACATCCATGCTGGGGCTATTTCCCCAGGACCCCCGGGGATGGAGGCAGCAAGATACAACGCAGACTTGCCTTTGACCTGGCTGCTCTGGGGGTCTTGGGAAGGGCCTTCTTTCTTGGTGTCTCCCCTTCCTATATGGCCCTGCCCAATTTCTGGAGTCCCCAAAGCTTCTGAGCACCTTTACAAGTGGGGACAGGGTGGGCTGGGGCTTTGGACCAAGAGGAGCTGGAGCAAACACTCCTGTTTCGGGGTATGATCGGCGGGTCTACATTCTCAGTGTCCCCTACGCGACCACACGCCTTGTGAGCAGATGACTGCTCTGGGGAAGGCCAACACGTGCCAAAACCTCATTTCAACGATGCTCCATTAGGCAAAAGGTGAAAAGGTCCCCTCCCCCCAACTACAAAATCTGGGCGCCCTAAGACCCTTCACAAAGCTCATGTCTTTGTCTCTGTCTTTTGCAGCCACATAAACCTGCCCATCCCTAAAGCTTCTTTGGTCACCAAGGTCCTGGCTGCTCTGGAGCCGCATGAACAAGGCCCCCTGAGCACAGAGAGTTCTGGGGCAAGGACCAGAGTCCAGAAATAGATGGCAACTCGCCCCGTGCCCTTGCCTAAGAGCCTTCAGGTCTCACACCGGCCTGGTGGCGGGGACAGGAGACTGCCTGGGGGACCAGAGCCTGGTGGCGGGGACAGGAGACTGCCTGGGGAACCAGAGCCTGGGGCGGGGACAGGAGACTGCCTGGGGGACCAGAGCCTGGGGCGGGGACAGGAGACTGCCTGGGGGACCAGAGCCTGGGGCGGGGACGCAGTGCACACCGCACCCGGAGCCTGCGTGTTGGCCCGTCTCAGCCCCATCCAGCCTGGTCTGCATGGCCCATCACTTGCCAGCTGCATACCTAGGGCAAGGCACGTACACTTATTTTTTTGTGTCTTTGTACCTTAGTTGTCTCATCTGTAAAATGGGCATTATAACTGATTAATTCAGAGGGCTGGGTAAGCATGAGGTGATACATACAAAAGGCTTCGCCTTTTAAAAGAAGCAGTGCTCACATATTACCTATTGTCATTGCTTCACAAGCAATTGTGCTCCAACAGGGCAGCCCAATAGCCCATCCTGTGTTTGCTTCATGTTTGCTAATGAGCTGTTTGTCAAAGCAAGTAACGTGGCCACACCCAGAGCCCACGTGGCAGAGCCGGGAAACTGGAAGGTCTGGCTCCTCGGGCCCATTGATGGAACAACCCCCACTCATGCCTTCATTGTTCCCGTTAGTTTTGGTGTTGATTACCTGCCTGGAGGAGAAATTCCTTATTGTGCTAGTGAGCACTCTCCTGTTCCACTCAGGAATGAAAACATCTTCCTTGGCTGCCATCTCACCTGTAACTCCTCAGTTAAAACCTTCTGGCTACCTCAGGACCCAAAGGACTCCGAACCCAGGGATGCCCGTGCATTTTCCTTGTCCAAACTCGTCAGCGGTCTGTCTGTATATGTTCTTAGCTCCTCATCCCTCGCCTCCTGTGTCCACTGGATCCCCGTACTTTCCCACACCCTCTGTGTTGGCCTAAAACCCAGCAGGGTGGGTGGGAAGAGGAACGAGAAGTGCCTTGGGGAAGGAGCTATCACAGGGTGAACAGAAAACCCAAGGACTGCACCCTTTCTGCACCCTTTTCCGCGGGCCCTTAGATTTTAGGAGACAGTAGTCACAGTACAGTGTTTTCCAAGATTAAATTTTAGAAATTGGCTTAGCATCATGCATTTTCCTTTGTTGATTTTGGTCAACAGAGAAAAGCCCCCTCGGGTGAGGGCTGTGTTGAAGTTGTTAACCTACGTCCTGCCGTGAAGCTATTGAACCAGGACCAGGAACAATGGCTTCTGGCATGTCCTCCCATTAGTGATCACAGCCCATGTCACTTGCCAAACAAAATTATAAGCAAAATGGATGTTTGGGTCAAAGTGCGGCAAAAAAAAATAATAAATAGCTGCGTTTCCTTCAATAAATCTGCCCTCTTCTGCCCGGACAAAGACATACAACCTGCAGTGATTGACGTCTTCACCACTGAATCACACCACGTCTACTTCTAGAAGAAATGTCTCCATTCCAAAATTAGCTAACCATCAAGATAACATAAAGTAACTCGAACACGGTGTCATTTCACAAACATATTGATTCATGCAGACTTACTGGATTAATAACTGGTTTCCCATAAAAGGAGTAGTCACTATGTCTTTGGTAGACAGAAAAAAACATACTCTTTAGAACAATATATATTGGTACATTTAAGCCTGATTGCTGAGCTTGAATAAGCAGAACAGTGTTCAGAGGCAACACTGCAAATGAAGGGAGAGGTGACACCATGCAGCTTACGAATGGGTCCAGGGTGATGGAGAGCTAATAAAAAAAGACAACATTTATTTATTTGGGCCTTTATTTTACTCTGTTGAATTACACAAAGCTCTAATTTTTCATGGAAGTCAATCTGTATAAAAGTTCAGCTGATTGAAGCATATATTTAATTCCGAAATGCCTTTTCTCTCAACCTCAGCTTCCTCAGAGTTGGACAACCGTGGGTGTCCTGAGTAGCAAAGAGGTTTGGCTTCCGCTGGAGCGACCAGACCAGAGGGGCTTTTTCAGCAGCAGGTGATTTACTCAGCTCCCAGTGACAGCCAATCCACTCCTTTCTCCTGGAGGACTGCTTTTGCCAATAGGTTGAGAAAATATGTTTCTTTGCCTTTTTTTAAAATGTGCTTTCTTCAATGAAGGTCCATGGTAATAAAGTAATTGAAATTAACCTTCTGAGCTACTCATTGAACGAATTATCCCACAGAGCTGAGGGTACAATCCCAACGTCTAATCCAGCGTAATTCCACTCAGCCGGCTTTCCTAAACTCAACGCTTAGCCCTCGTCCTTGCGACATGAGGGCTGGGCCTGTATGACTGGGACATGTCATCTCACTCCACCACCACCCTCCATCTAAGACAGACTCCTCCATCCCCTCACACTGCTGCGTCCTCTCCACTGGATCTCGGCTTCTTGGACCATCCACTTTTCTAGAAAAATACCTGCAACTTCACTGTCCAGTTTCATTTCATTACAGCATTTTCCCACTGTCACCTCCCCCCACTGAAATAGGAACTTTTCGGGGACATTCAGGGGCTGTGTCCCCAAGGCCTCCCACAGGGCTAGAACAGAGAAGGCACTCAAGACTGAGGGGACACATTTCTGGGAGAAAGATTCAGAAACACTAGTTCTTATCTGGATTCATTTCCAATTTTCTGTCATGTCATTGTGGGATAATTATCATCTTTGTCTCTTAGCATCTCTTCCTTCAAATAACAAGAATAGTGCTCATTTGCTGCCTAGAAAAGGTGCCAAATTAACTCCTGAAACAAAATAAAAATATTTATTCCTTTACTGGCTTTTCAGGCACTTTTCTGGCTTGTTCACACAGGACTGAGGCAGGAGCGGATGAATACAGGAACCAAGTAACGGTGCCGGGAGACCGCGCCTCCTCCAGGGGTGAAGCAGGCCCAGCTCGCACGCCATCCCCTTGGCAGTGGCCACAGGAGCTTCCAGGACTCCAACCACCGTTTCCAATGATCGTCTGGCGCTGGAACAGTCCCCGCTGTGGGAGTCGTTGTGTTAAAAATGAAAATACTGAATCTCACACCATGAGATGGCCACCAAGGAGGCATGTGGGAATGTCACTGTCCGAAGTCCATGTGCCAGGTGCTTTGAAAGGCTAAAGCTCAACGTGCCAGTTTGGAGCGAGGGAAGGTTCATTGATCAAAAAGGCACCCACAAGAAGGTGGGACCTTAGGGGTGCCTCGCATCCATTTTGCTCGCTGTGACAGGCCAAGGGTCATAAGAGTTTGGGGGGAACAGGGATGCAGAGCGCTGGTGGCAGATTTTAATTGGAGGACCTTGGAGCTCGACCATTTAAGGTAAAGGGAGTCGGCACTGTCTTCCTGGACAGTGGACCCTGAGCTTCTGGAAGGTTCTGGTGTTCAAGTTCTGGGCATGTCCGGTCCTTTGTTCCTAAGTATCGGGGGCAGGGGGTGCAGTGGGTGGTGCAGGACTTTGGCTCTGGTGCAGCCGGAGGTCAGAGCGCTCTCCTCTGCGCGTGCCTCCGCTGGATGAAGAGCGGTTTTGGTCTGTCGCCTCTAAAACAGCTGAGCACCTCATCCAATAGGACAACCATCCCGAGCTGTCTTGGGCTACAAGAGGGACTGCAGATTCCTGGTTCCATTTAAGTGTGTTTCTGGCCCAAAACCGGTGAACGAAATGGCAGGTACAGTGGGCCCAAGACTCCAACCACTGTCCCCTCTTTGGCCCCACATCCCTCAAAAGTACAGATGCACATGCACTAATGCAAGAGTGGTAATCCCCCACGGCTCTGGGCGGCGCCAGGGCATGTGCAGCCCGAGTGCCACTTCCTGGGGAGCAACGTACACAGCGGAGGACGGCCAGATCCCGGGAGAGTGTGCTGGCTGTGCTCCCTCCGAGGCAGTGCGGGAAACTGCTCCCGGCATCTCTCTCCAGGTGACAGGTCGTTCGGCAACATCTCGAATCCCCGCCCTCTGCTGACCCTGGGCCAGCCTGCCCATCTGCTCCACGGGTTGGCAAACCTGAGGTCGCTAAGGCAGCAGGCGCAGCAGGGTTTACGTTTTTTCTGATGAGCAGAGCCTGGAAGCCCCATCATGGAAGTGGCACCAGAGAACACTGCGGCCACGCCTAGAACGTGCAGTGTTTCCTGCAGAGGCCCACATGGCTGCCCTTCGCTGGCAGGTCTACAACAGCTCCCAACGTCTCCACACAAAGGCTGGCAGTGCACCCATGGCTGCCCTTCACCTTGCATGGCTTCCTGCTATGGTCTCTCCTGAGACAAAGAATGAAAGGCGATTGGCATATGGAGATGTGTTTGTAAAAGACTGGATGCCTGCCCTAGGCAGTGCGGCTCAGCTGGTTGGTCATCGACCTGTGCACCACAGAGTGCTGGTTTGATGACGGGTCAGGGCACATGCTGGGTTGTGGGCTAGACGCTTGTAGGGGGCGTGCAGGAGGCAGCCAATCAATGTTCCACTCTCACATCGATGTTTTTCTCTCTATGGCCCTCTCCCTTCTTCTCTTTCTATAATCAATAAAAATTTTAAAAAGAAAGAGAGGGAGGGAGGGAGGGAGGGAGGGAGGGAGGGAGGGAGGGAGGGAGGGAAGGAAGGAAGGAAGGAAGGAAGGAAGGAAGGAAGGAAGGAAGGGAGGGAAAGAGAGAGAGAGAGAGAAAGAGAAAGGAGGGAAGGAAGGAAGGAAGGAAGGAAGGAAGGAAGGAAGGAAGGAAGGAAGGAAGGAAGGAAGGAAGAAGGAAAGAGAGAGAGAGAGAAAGAGAGAGAAAGAAAGGGAGAGAAAGGAGAGAGCATGGCCCCGGAGTGTGGGCCTCGGGGCTCAGTCCTGGCTCTGTGCTTTGGGGGAAGGCTAGCTACCTGCCAACCCATCTGCAGCCGGAAGAGGGATAACTGTTAGCCCAGCATGTGTTTCCAGTAGAGAGGGAGGAGGCGGAGAAGGCCCCAGAGCGCAACCTCAGCAGTCACAGCCGCTGCCACTGCAGCTGTCTCAGGAGCCACCTCTCCAATCTCCCACCCTTTGCTTCCTAGTTTGTCCCTGACCCCCACCCCCACCGTGATTCTCTGATTCCCATCCCATCCTTCCTGAAGACAAAAGACACCATGGGTGGGATCCATGAATAAAAGTCGTTATTTATCGATGCCGGTTTGGGGGAACATTTTTCCTTCTGATTCATGAACCACTTTTCCACATTCAAAAAGCAGTTCATAAATCCTTCAGTGCCAGCAGAAATTAATAATAATGAACCCATTTACATAGCAGTCTCGTCCTGCCAGGTGCTGATAATATTGGAAGCTAGAACCTCACTGGGAAGTTGGATGGAGTATGTGTGTGTTTTTCCACATACCAGACCTCACGCCTTCTATCTATGAGTTTAACCAAAAGTTTAATTATTTAGTGTCCAGTCTTGGTCACTGGGAGATGCTATTTGAACAAATGGGAAAAGATGAAAATAAGAGAAATAATTCCGTTTTACAAAGATGGTTTAGGGCAAGTAGGAACTCATCTCCAGCCAATTAACCCTGGAGCAGTGCTAAAAACACACCCGTCTACAGCACCCTTAATTCCCGGAGACCAGCACCACTGCTTACCACACTCACACACAGACATGCATACACACCCGTCTACAGCACCCTTAATTCCCGGAGACCAGCACCACTGCTTACCACACTCACACACAGACATGCATACACACCCGTCTACAGCACCCTTAGTTCCCGGAGACCAGCACCACTGCTTACCACACTCACACAGACATGCATACACACCCGTCTACAGCACCCTTAATTCCCGGAGACCAGCACCACTGCTTACCACACTCACACACAGACATGCATACACACCCGTCTACAGCACCCTTAGTTCCCGGAGACCAGCACCACTGCTTACCACACTCACACAGACATGCATACACACCCGTCTACAGCACCCTTAATTCCCGGAGACCAGCACCACTGCTTACCACACTCACACACAGACATGCATACACACCCGTCTACAGCACCCTTAATCCCAGGAGACCAGCACCACTGCTTACCACACTCACACACAGACATGCATACACACCCGTCTACAGCACCCTTAATTCCCGGAGACCAGCACCACTGCTTACCACACTCACACACAGACATGCATACACACCCGTCTACAGCACCCTTAATTCCCGGAGACCAGCACCACTGCTTACCACACTCACACACAGACATGCATACACACCCGTCTACAGCACCCTTAATTCCCGGAGACCAGCACCACTGCTTACCACACTCACACACAGACATGCATACACACCCGTCTACAGCACCCTTAATTCCCAGAGACCAGCACCACTGCTTACCACACTCACACACAGACATGCATACACACACATCTACAGCACCCTTAATTCCCGGAGACCAGCACCACTGCTTACCACACTCACACACAGACATGCATACACACCCGTCTACAGCACCCTTAATTCCCGGAGACCAGCACCACTGCTTACCACACTCACACACAGACATGCATACACACACATCTACAGCACCCTTAATTCCCGGAGACCAGCACCACTGCTTACCACACTCACACACAGACATGCATACACACCCGTCTACAGCACCCTTAATTCCCGGAGACCAGCACCACTGCTTACCACACTCACACACAGACATGCATACACACCCGTCTACAGCACCCTTAATTCCCGGAGACCAGCACCACTGCTTACCACACTCACACACAGACATGCATGCACACCCGTCTACAGCACCCTTAATTCCCGGAGACCAGCACCACTGCTTACCACACTCACACAGACATGCATACACACCCGTCTACAGCACCCTTAATTCCCGGAGACCAGCACCACTGCTTACCACACTCACACACAGACATGCATACACACCCGTCTACAGCACCCTTAATCCCAGGAGACCAGCACCACTGCTTACCACACTCACACACACAGACATGCATACACACCCGTCTACAGCACCCTTAATCCCA
This sequence comes from Plecotus auritus, assembly GCF_963455305.1. Classification (NCBI taxonomy): domain Eukaryota; kingdom Metazoa; phylum Chordata; class Mammalia; order Chiroptera; family Vespertilionidae; genus Plecotus; species Plecotus auritus. The sequence goes on from NC_137785.1 coordinate 61,708,585, forward strand.
GGAGACCAGCACCACTGCTTACCACACTCACACACAGACATGCATACACACCCGTCTACAGCACCCTTAATTCCCGGAGACCAGCACCACTGCTTACCACACTCACACACACAGACACGCATACACACCCAGAGCTCCTGGAGCAATACAATGAATGCAGAGTTGGCGGTTGGTTTGCCATAAACTACTTTTTGCCAGGACACGTGCCGGGAGCCCCAATTCTAAGGGTAATTGGATCCTATGTGCCTGCAGCAGAGTCTCACGTTCTCCCAAGTGGACTGGAGAGCTGTGCTGGAGTTTTCTTCCTCAGAGACAAAGGATTAAGTTCTCATACTTCTCTACTCTTAGCACTTCCTTATCAGCGGGCCTTGCATGGCCCTCCTATTGAGTTGTATATTTATTTCCCTCCCCCCTCCCACTGCTCCTATTCCTACCTGGATCTGAGGCACACTTCCTAAGCCATTGGTTACTCAGCAGCATGTAACTCACACAGCTCTACAGTTGTTATTCTGATACTTGAGTCTTTAATCCGTCTCAATTCCACCTTTGTTAGTGCGATTAAGGAGAGACCCACCTTTGTTTTATTAACAGCACTGGTTTTGAATTCCAGACCTGCCACTTCCATTCTGTTTCACGAAGTGAGGGGCTGTGTGAGAAATGACTCCCTCACAGAAGGGGACTGGGCAAGAGGCAGCCCCGCCCCACGCGGCTTTGGCCTCTGTGGCATCTCAGAGAGGCCGGGGAGACACCGGCTCCCCACTTGTCTGCTGGGCCTGTCAGCCAGCTGAGCTCTCCGGAGCTCACTTCGGCACATACGCTATTGAGAAGGTTGAGACTGTATCTCCTGAGAGAGAGTTCTCTCTGTAACTGGACAAGATGACTTTAGAGAAAAAAATCTGGGTTCTATTGCTGCTTTTCCTGTTGGCTAGCTGTGTTCTATTGAGGGGTTCACTTCCTTTTCCCGGCCTCCGTGTCCCATCTGTTGAGTGATGTGGATGGGTAGGGTGACTCCGCTCCACCTCACTGGCTAAGTGGAAGGGCCTCAGATCTGTTCCCTGAAAAGCCATAGGAAGCTTCGGGAGAGGAAGGACCCTCACAGACTGAGGAGCAGAGAGACCCAGGGGGGATTCGCCTCGAGCAGACACAGCAGGGCCTGCCGTGAAGCCGGCCTCGGGTCTGGCTGCAGGTGCCTCGGCGAGCCTGGCCTGGAGCTCAGCATCCCCTCTTGTGCACGGGCCTCCGCTCGCCGCGTTAAGGTCGGATCTGCTGACACGGCTTCAATGCCTCACAGTGACCTCTCGTCTCTTCCTGCAGCCACGATGCATTCTGACAAAATGTCTGCCCTTTCTAGTCTATGTTGGGGGGAAGGAGGGTGGAAGGAAATGCGTATGCTTCTGAGTCACTTTAATGCTGTTCAGGGAAGTCTCACCCAGACCGCCTTTTGAAGTCATTCCTCCCAGAGAGGGAATGCCACAGCCCGTCTGATTCACAGACTGACAAGGAGGCACCCCCCACGGAATTCTTTCCGGCTGGGTTTGAAACGTCACCAAACACCTGGGAGGGCCATAAGTTTGGGTCCAGCCAGCCTACGCTAAGTATGAGAGGCCCTCGGGGAGAGGCACACCGTGTCTGGTGCAGGGCTCGGTGGAGTCAGCACCGTCTGGGGCTGCTGAGTGGAGCAGGGCCACCGGGGTTCTGGTTTGAGAGAGAGCACGACCGGCCAGCGGTGCTGAGTGTGGTCCAGGCAGAGGAGCCATGAGCTCTGACACGGTGGCCGGCACCCTCTGTGGCTGGGAGGGAGCCCCCAGGGAGGGCCCAGATCAGACACCGAAATGCCTCTGTGGCACTCATTCTGCAGGGACAGGGACACAGCAATCCTTCCCTGACGGGCTCACCAAGGCTGGAGGCAACAAGGCAGGAGTGGGAGAAGGCCGGTGCTCCTTAGGAAGTGGTGGGGGTTGTGCATTTATCAGAAAATTGCTTACTTACGCTAATCAGCTATTTTCACAGTCTCACTTTAGCTAGATAACGAATAAGACTAAATTGATGTCAGGCATGAAGTAGTTTTAACCAATACCTTCAAGAGTCTATGACAGCGAACACTGGAAAACTTTGGCAGGGTAATCTAAGTATGAGATGTTAAAATGCCTTGGATCCCAGGAACTCCTCCATTCACTCTGTTCCTCTCTCTCTTTCAACCTCACTGGGGGAGGCCCATCCCTGACATCTCTGTAGACGACGTTCTCATTTCAAAATGCCACTAACCCTTCAAATGAACATTTGCGTATGGTCCCTGAATACAAAAATACTTACACCAAGACTTTTATGTTCTGGTGCAGTCAGCCAGAATCAGAGAGAAGTGGGCAGGTTGAGCCCGGGACCCAATCCAGGGAGGCAGGGAAGGTCCTCCCGAGGAGGGTGGGGCACCATAAGGGAGGCACCTGACGAGGGCGGCGGTGCGACTGGAGATGCCAGGAGGTGAACCGAGAAGCCGATGCTGCCTTCTGAGCCTGGAGCGAGTGCAGATTCGAGGCCAGGTGAGCAGGTGCCTCCTCACACTCAGGGCTCCCAGGTGCTCCCAGAGGCAGCGCAGTGAGTGGACGCTCTGCCATCACAGGGGAGAAAGGGGAGGGGCGCCCGCAGGTGCAGGAATCAGTGTTTGCTGCTACCACACCTTTCCACGGTGAGGAAACAGAAGCTCGGGGAGGGGTAAGCTCAGAGATGTGGCCACCATCACACGTAGGGAGCAGGGAGCCGAGGTCCGCCCAGTGCTGCGCTGGCCTTGGAGAGAGCAGCCAGGGGGCGGAAGGCCTCTGGTGGGAGTGACTGAGCCCGGGCCCAGTCGAGGGGGTGGCCTCTGAGTGTTTAGTACGTGGTTACACTCTGCTTCAAGTCAAATGTTTTGGAAGTTTAAAACGGTGGGAGAACTTCCATGTGGAGGAAGACCTTAGGAGATTCCGGCACAGGCCCACCTGGGTTGCATTTGGGAAGCGGGGTCCCCTCCCCTGTGGCCTCTCGGCAATGCCCAGAGCCATGAAGGCCTCAGCCCCTGAGGGAGCAGGAGACAAGCTTCTGGGAATTTGCCAGACCGGGAGCACAGCAGGGAGAAAGGGCCCACAGGCGGAAAGCCCTTTCCTGTCCTTTCCGGGGTGATTGGTGTTGGCTGGATGGGGGACAACAGTACTGCCACCCAACCTTCCAACGCAGCTGGGTGTGACATCTCCCCAGACCTCCCCAGACGCCAGGGGGACTGGGAGCCCGCTAGGCACCGGGCCCATCTACACTTGATGTCACTGTGCTAGGGCTCTGTCACGCCCCTGGGGCAGCCAGCTCTGTGACAGCAGGACCCAACTGACACCATGACCGCGGAGAGAACTGGGGGCAGATGGGTGGGGGCATGTGAAGCGGGGGTGGAGGAAGCAGCAGCAGGACGGGCGCCCAGGGAAAGACGGCACTCGGCCGGCGCGGCTGGCACTCCCTCCAGAGCACAGTGAGTGGCAGCAAAGTGTCCTCCTCGGGACCTTATCCGGGTTGGTGCCCGGGGCTGGGGGCTGTACAGGTCACCGGAGGGCAGGCCGCTCGGGGAGTATGACTGGGCCTGAGGCGTCCGCTTTGCCAGCTCAGTGGGAGGAGCCCTATGGCCACAGCAGCACTTGAAGAGCCAGCAGAGGCTGAAGGACGCAGAATGACCCTGCTCCCCACCCCGTCCCACTGCCCACTGCCTGGGGCTCCGGTGCTACATTGCTGGGCTGGGGAGTCTTCTCTTCTGGAACCCCAGCCCTCCTCGGAGGGGAGATAGAGTGAGACAGGACAGAGGAAGGAAAGGAAGACACAGAGAGACAGAGGCAGAAGAGAGCTGACTGTGAGGCAAGGGGGTATTAGGTGCAGCAACAGAGAGAGTTCTCGTCTCCGAAATCCATGTAGGACCCCAGCCTGCAGCCACCAGCGCTGGGCCCGCCCTGCCCAGCTCCCTTCTCCCACCCACAGGAAACTTCCAATCATATCTTACTCTTTTCTCTGATACCCATCTCCCCTGAGGAATACTTTTCTTCTGCTTTGTTTTGTTGTGTTTTTAAAGGAAAAATGTTCACGGAAGATTATAAAACACATATAATTTACTCACGGTAATTGCCCACATGTTATTTATATGCCGTGGTGGCAGTGAAGCTGAGAAGAGCGACTTGATCAATGCATTCATCTAATCACGGGGTTCCTGCTCTTAATTTCTTTTGTTGGTAATTTCCATACTCGGGTAGCAATGCATAGAATTATCTCAATTTACAGATCTTGGTGCCCTGGGGAAAAGCTCTTTGGAGCCATTTCTGTCTCTTGGGGAATTTGATATTTATACCATATTGAGTTGGAGAGCCCTATAATATGGATCCAACAACTCCAAATAACTCCTTAGAAATGTAGCGGGCTCCATGACATCGTCCCTTTTTACTTGGTAATTAAGGGCAACGTTCGGGAAGTCATGATTTATTGGGACCCAAAATTCTGTTTCAGTCTAGGAGGACCTCTGATTGAGTAACCTTGCCACTATGGTCCTCCCTCAGGCATGTCGCCAGGGGACCGCGCAGAGGCAGGCCCTGGCCCCCTGCTGAGGGTCCTCTGGTCCAGGAGGGTGGCCTTCCCCAAGCACGAGGGGCTTCCAAAGGGCCCAGGAGGCCTGCGGTTTAAACCAGCGATGGGAAGAGGATGCTCTGAAGCTGGAGTGAGCTGGACTAGGAAGGGCGGAGGGGCTGTGGCAGAGAGCTCACTTTTCCTGCCCTGCTTTTACTTCCCTGCACTGTCCCCACTGCTCTGACTTCCCTCCTCCCTTTCTCACAGTGCCCTCTACATATTTCCACAGAAGACTCTCGGAACTCTGTAAGGAGGAAGTCGTATTGCCAGCTGACAATACCGTTTATGAAGCGAAGGATGCCTGTGCTAGTCCTTTCTGCACGTCTTTGTTCTTGAAAGACCCAGGTGCTGAGACCATTCCAACCCAGCGAGCCTGCCTCCAACAGGCCGCGGCGCAGTGAGGGGCTGA
>NC_137785.1:61718616-61876116 GCF_963455305.1 Plecotus auritus
ACAAAGCATAGGTGGGCGGATCGGAAGGCGGTCCTTGGCCTCCAGTATAATGTGCCTGGGGAAGCAGAGCACCGGCTGAAAAAAACAAAGGAAGTGGTGAGTGTCGGAACCCATCAGAGAGGAAGAATCAGGATGGTCAAGAATTCTGGGACTGAGAAGCCACTGGTGTATTTTTCCACTCACCTCGTGACTGCCTGAATAACACATGGGATCAACTTCAGTGGGCCCCCAGCAGCACCTCAGAGACCTTGGAAAGGCCAAGAGCTTTTCTGAGACTTACTACCTGAGCGTAACTTGGGTGCCAGGACAAATCAGGATTAATGCTCATTGGAGGTTAAATACTACCTTTTTTCCCCTCAGGAAAATTCTAAATGTTAGCAGAAGCATGAATCAGCTGAGAAAGCTACAGGTTTCCTGTTCCAAAAATGCTTTTGTTGCTAATTAAAATTAGTCTAATTTTGAAATGATCATATCATTAAAGAGTATTTCAACTGATATTGATTTGATGATACCTACAAACATCTTAGAATAAAGAGGCTGCTGTGTTAGCATTATAAAGTGCTCTGATTAGACTTAGTCTGTGAAATTGATGACATGAGCTCCTGATACCTCTTCATTTGTTTCCCCCCCTGCATGAAATAATTATGAATACCTCACTCCATGCAATCCACATTTATTTTATTTTTTTACAGAGATGGGGGAAGGTGGGATAAAATGCTAGTTCTTTGCTTGTCTAACGCATTACTCCAGCAATATCTTAATTAAGTCTAGAGTCAAAATGAAATATGTTTCCAAAGTATGTTTCTAATCCTTTCAAACTCGCAGTTTTGATGTGTGATCCTGGCCAACTCTTTAGAATGGTGTCTATTATGTCAATAAATCAGCTGAGACATGTCAGCCTGGACATTGGTACCTTTGGCGGAAGGGAGGGCTGACAGAGGCATTCAATCAGCTGCTGCCTAACTCTGGCCCTGGGCTCTTGCAATGAGCCTCAGACACCTGCTAAGGTGTGCCCCACTGGAGGGTCAGAAGGAGAGAGCAGGAAAGGGGCTTTGGGGTTAGACAGAAACAGATTCGGATCGAAGCCCTGCTGTGAGGTCAGCTTTGGCTTCGTCCTCCGGCTGGCTGTGCCCACCTGTGTGCTCAGGACAAGTTGCCTGCACTCTCTAAGCCTGCCCTTCCTTGTCTGAATCATGGACGTTACAGTGAGCATCACGCAGGATAATGTAAGGACTGAATGAGAGAACGTTTCCAGAAACAAAACGCAGATGAAAGTGAGTAGAACACAGATTCGGAATGACCCGTGTACTGATAACAGGCAGGGAGAGAACCACCAGTGCTTCTGAGCCAGAAGAGGCTGGAATTCACCTAAAACAAGGGGCACGTGAATTAACTACACGGAGATGCTAACGCTGACCGATCCAATTGGAAAGTCCGACACTTGCTGTTTCGCTGATGGAAGGATTACGGTGAGGAAGCCACAGGCATTGCTGGTTCAGGCATAACTGCAGTATTTATCAAGATGAAAAATTAACATTCCCAGTGAACCAACAACCTCATTGCTGAAAACTTCTCCAACAGATACACCCACACATACACAAATGATATATTTACATGGCTTCTCCTAGGAAAACTTGTAATAGTGAGAACCTTAAAACAATACAGTATGCATTCAGAAGGGGCTGGTTTAAATAAATGGTATCACACCCTCACAGCTGGAACAGTATGCAGCTGGGAACAGGAACAGGGAAGCTGTGCTGGCGTCACCAGATGATGAAAAGCAAAATGCAGGGTAGTGTGAACAGCAGCTGCCTTTGTTTGGGTAGGAGAGGAGAGGTGGGGGTCAAACACTCACATCTGTACTTGCCTCTTTTTTCATAACAAAACACTGTGAGGATAAACAATAAACTAATACAGATAACTTCTTTTAGGTGAAGGGACTGGGATGGGCGTGAGATATTCTGAGCAAACTTCTTACATGAATTTTAATTTTTAGATATGTAAAACTTGATGAAAACTAAACTTAAAGACCTATAAAACCTAGAGAGAGAAAAAGGCCTATAAAACATTACTGGACACATAAAAGCAGCCTTAATGAATGAACTAACATAAGTTCCTATGGTTAAAGGTTCCATACTCTGTCATTTCTTCCCTATTTAATTCGTTACACTTTTTAGAAATGAATTTTTTAACTTCTCCTTTTCTCCTTTTCAATTACAGCTGACAATGCTATTTTATATCAATTTCAGGGGATCACTTCATCCTATATAATAAAAGAGTAATATGCAAATTAACCATCACTCCACTACACCCACAAAGCCATGCCCACAAGCCACACCCACCAGCCAATCAGGAGCGAATATGCAAATAAACCCAACCAAGATGGCTATAGCCACAGAGAGCAGGAGGGAGGCTTGGGTTTCCCCAGCAATGGAGGAAGCCAAGCTTTCCGCCTGCCCTTGCCAGCCTGGGCCTCCACTCAAGGCTACAAAGTTTCAATGATAGAAGATACATAAACCCAAACAGAAATGGCGGCAGCCACGGAGCTGGAAAGAGCAGGAGGCTAGGGTTGCCCCAGCGATGGAGGAAGCCAAGCTTTCTGCACACCCTGGCCGGCCCAGGCCTCTGCTTAAGACTACAAAGTTTCAATTATAGAAGATACATAAATCCCAAAAAAATGGCTGCCGCCATGGAGCAAGCAGAAGGCTTGGCTCCACTCCAGGCTACAAAGTTTAAATTGTAGAAGATAAATAAACCCCAGATACCAGGGCCTCCGCTTGGGCGTGGCCAGCCTGCAAACCACCACAGGCCCCTCTCCCAGGCCGCCCCACACCCCAAGGGAACCCCCATCCTGATCTGGGACACCCTTCAGGGCAAACCAGCTGGCCCCCACCCATGCACCAGACCTCTATTCTATCTAATATCTAATAAAAGAGTAATATGCAGATTGACCATCACTCCAACACATAAGATGGCTGCCTCCATGTGGTCAAAGATCCTGCCCCCATGTGTACACAAGATGGCCACCACAAGATGGTGGTGGGAGGGCAGTTGTGGGTGATCAGGCCAGCAGGGGAGGACAGTTGGGAGGGACCAGGCCTGCAAGGGAGGGCAGTTGGGGGTGATCAAGCCTGCAGGGGAGGGCAGTTAGGGGTGACCAAGCTGGCAGAGGAGGGAAGCTGGGGGCAACCAGGCCTGCAGGGAAAGACAGTTGGGAGGGACCCAGGCCTGCAGAGGAGAGCAGTTGGAGGGGACCAGGCCTACAGGGGAGGGCAGTTAGGGGTGACCAGGCCTGCAGGGGAGGGCAGTTAGGGGTGACCAGGCCTGCAGGGGAGGGCAGTTAGGGGTGACCAGGCCTGCAGGGGAGGGCAGTTGGGGGGACCCAGACCTGCAGGGGAGGGCAGTTAGGGGAAAACAGGCTGGCAGGGGAACAGTTAGGCATCAATCAGGCTGGCAGGGGAGTGGTTAGGGGGTGATCAGGCTGGCAGGCAGAAGTGGTTAGGGGCAATCAGGAAGGCAGGTAGGCGAGCAGTTGGGAGCCAGCAGTCCTGGATTGTGAGAGGGATGTCCGACTGCCCGTTTAAGCCCGATCCCGGTGGGCAGTCGGACATCCCTCAAGGGGTCCCAGATTGGAGAGGGTGCAGGCTGGGCTGAGGGACACCCCCCTCCCCAGTGCACGAATTTCATGCACCGGGCCTCTAGTAAATTATATAAATGTCTAACTACTATGCTGTACACTGGAAACTCAATAAATTTTTAATCAACAATTCAACATATACAATCTGACAAAGTTATTCAAATGTTCACATGGAAAATAAAAAGTTATGAAACTGTTAGAATTTGGGGGGAAAAGAGAGGGGTTTGTGTTATCAAGATATCCCATTACATAACCTAACTAAAGTGTAGGTTAAATATAGTCATTACAGGGTGTTATTAAATAGGAAAAGACAAATGTATCAGAGAAAATGAACAGAGAGCTGGACACTGACTCATGGTTGTATGTGAAAATTTAGAGAATTATGAAAATACGACAAAATTCTTCGCAAACATAGGTAAATACATGTGGGCTAGAACTCTACACATTTAAAAACAAAACTCTAAAAGTATAAGAATAAAATGTAGAAAAGTTTTTTATAGCCTTGGGTAAGAAAGACCTTCTACAACAAGAGAGATAACCCTGAAATAACAACAAAGAACAATTAGATTTTAGTACATAGAAGTTTAAAATCACCATAAACACAGTTATTTATACTTATGAGTAATTTACCGTAATAAACAGAATTTTAAAATGAAAAACATTATTTGCAATAGTATTAAATTTCCACATCCTAAGAAAAAATCTAACGAAAGGTAGTTAAGGCCTCTACTCAGGAAAACAGAAAATGTTAATAAGAATAAAGAAGATTTAAATAAGGGAATCAATGTTTACAGGTTGAAGATTCAATACTTAACTACACCAATTCTTTCCAAATGACATATATGTAATGTAATCCCAACTAAAATACCAGGATTTTTTTTGAGAAAATTGACAAACTGGTTTAAATGTTAATGACAAGGTAACAGGTTAAGAACAACCAAGAAGGAGGTAGGAGGCCTGACTATGGAGTCACCATGAAGCTACAGTGATGAAGACTGAGGTGCCGGTTGAAAGGTGGGCCAAGGACAGAGAGGCCAGGGAGAGTTGGGCGTGTGCTCTTGATTCATGTCACAGGCAGACGGGAGTGGGAAAGTGTCGTCCTTTGTAAGAAATACTTCCGGGTCACCTGGACGAAACATGGGGCAAAAGTAACTTGGCTCCCTCCCTACCTCACACCAGCCATCCACACCAACAAAAACCAGTTCCAGGCCAACTGAGAACCTAAATGTGAAAAGAAACCAGGAAAGCTTCTAAGGAAACATTGGAGAACATTCTGACAGCCTTAGGGTAGAAAAGTCTTCATAAAAAAGACATCAAAAGTATGACCATAAAAAAGTGATATATTGAACTACATTAAAATTAAAAGCCATTTTCTTCTTTAAATGACAAAGAGGCTAAAAGATAAATCAGAGAATAGGAGAAAATATTTGCAACACAAATAACCAATACACATCCCACACATTGCCAGAATATATAAAGAAGTTCTGCAAATCAATACAAAATGACACACAGCTGTGCCAGTAATGAGCTAATTGCCTCTGGGTCCTCAATTCACCCCATTTCCCCCAATCTTATAACACGGAGCTGACTCTGCAAACCTCACTTCTGCTGGGCCTCTGGCTCTGTGCCAGGCTCTGCCAGTAGGGGGCACTAGAGGAGCCAGCAAGATGGAGGAGGGATGTCTTTTTCCTCCTGGGTTTCCCTGCACGGGTGGTGAGCTGAGCAGCTCATACCATCCTCTCAGCATGGTGCGCTGGCCGCTCTGAGGTGGCCTGGCAGACTTCATCTTTACCACAGAGGCATGTGCTACCACCTCAGAGAGCGGAATCTTAGCCTCCCTTTTTGGGGTGTGAGAAAGGCCTGTCTTTAAACTGCATGTTTTTTCCTAGTTGCTTCTCCCTGGGGTGGTTGCTCCCTGTAGTTGTCAATGAGCCATACCGCAGAGTTCTCTTTTCCCTCTCTCCGTTCTTAGCCACCCCTTACTTGAATTATAAATTTTCTGTTAAAATTATCAGATATGTTTATTTATTTTGTTTTGATATTCCACATATAAGTGAAATCATACAGTATTTGTCTTTCTCTGTATGACTTATTTCACTTAACATAATACCCTCTAGGTCCATCCATGTTGTCACAAGGTTGCTGACATTCTTTTATACTGCTGAGTAATATCATCTATCAAAAGACACCTAGATTGCTTACATATCTTGGCTATTGTGAAGGGAGGTGGAGGGACAGGTGAAGGGGGAATACCCTATTTAATAAAGAGGGAATATGCTAATTGACCCTCAAACCGTTGCAAAGATGGCGGCGCCCACATCCAATAAGGAGGGAGTATGCTAATTGACTGCCCTGCCCTCAAAGATGGTGGTGCCCACAGCCAATAAGGAGGGAGTATGCTAATTGACCGCCCTGCCCTCAAAGATGGTGGCGCCCACAACCAATAAGGAGGGAGTATGCTAATTGACTGCCCTGCCCTCAAAGATGGTGGTGCCCACAGCCAATAAGGAGGGAATATGCTAATTGACTGCCACGCCCTCTAAGATGGCAGCACCTACAGCCACAAGATGGCGGTGCCCAGTCCCCTCGGCCCCGCCAGGGCGGTGGGTGGGTCTGACCACTCTGCGCACCTGCCTCCGGAGTCCTCCAGTCCCCTCAGCCCCCCAGCCTCCCAGGGCCAGCCCAAGGTGCAGGCAAGCCTCGGATGGCGGCTGCCCAGCCACCCAGGGCCGCCCGAGGCTCAGGTAACCAGGCTGGCCGAGGCTTGCGCTGCCAGCGGTGGCAGCAGCAGACGTGTGATAGGGCGTCGCCTTCCCCTGATTGCCGGGTCGCCTCCCGCCACCCCTGAGGGCTCCCGGACTGTGAGAGGGGGCAGGCTGGGCTGAGGGACCCCCCTCCAGTGCATGAATTTTCATGCACCGGGCCTCTAGTGGTCAATAATACAGATAAGTTTGCACAATGACAGATGGTTACAGATTTAGTGTAGTGATCACATCGTGAGCGATATAAATGTCAAATCACTATGCTGAACAACTAAAACTAATGTGACATTGTATGATAATTATACTTCAATAAAAAATAAATTATTGGGTGTGGTGTCTTTCTCCTAACTGGGTCTGGCTGATAGAGAACAATGAGAGAGGCTCTCACACAATTACCTCATAACAGGTGTCCAATTACAAACATGTGAACAAGAGCTCAGTTTATTACTCATCTGAAAAATACAAACCTAACCAAATGCAATATCACTAATACCCATCAGAATGATTAAAATTAAAAAGACCCACAATACCAAGTGTTGGTGAGGATGTGGAGTAATCAGAACTCTTATATTGCTGACTGGTCAGAAAACTGTTGCAACTACTTTGAAAAAAATGACATTATCCATATTCTCTGACCCAGCAAGTCTGCTCATATACCCAAGTGAAACGTGTCTAACCACACGCTAGAAGACATAATAGCATCATCCTATATAATAAAAGCATAATATGCTAATTAGACCGGACATCCTTCTGGACAACCTTCCAGACGAAGCCGGGGCTGCGAGGGCCGAGGCAGAGGCGGCCGCCATGACGCTGGGGGCCGAGCCCCTTGCACGAGTTTGGGGCGTTGGGCCTCTAGGGATTTATAAGAGCCGAACTCTGACAGAAGAGGAAGTGCGGCTGCCCATCAGCAGTGGAGCGGGTAAACACGCAACACTTACTGAATGCAAAGGGAGACGATGACAGAAACGAACGGCTGACGGCTATAGGCCACAGTGTGAGGCTGGCCCACAGCAAGGAAGGGCCAGACACAGAAAACAGATGGTTTCCAACCTTCATATAAAACTTTAAAGGCAGAACTCACCTTTCAGTAGCTAATGTTGCTCTGCCATCACTGCCTTTGTGTGAAGGAGGAGGGGAGCAGGGCCGGGTGTGGGAGGAGGACTGCTCGGAGTGTGAACTGTTCTGTCCCCTGACCTAGGACCAGGCTGTGGGTACATGGCTGTGCCCCTTTGTGATAAATTCATTGAGTCCATGCTCTGAACGTACGTCCTCCTCTGCTTTTGTGTGACTCTTCCATTAAAAAGTAAATTTAAAACAGAAAAAGAAAAGGTGGCAGGTTGACATAGTACTTACACTACCAAGAGTTTAATATTCAGAATACATACAGAGCTTCGATACAGAGAAAAGTCAAACAACCTTAAATAGAAACGGGCAAAGGCTCTGATAAACAATCCATGTGTTATTACAAGTGGCCACCACAGAGTCCCTCAGTTCCACTGAACCTGGGAAATGTCCCCCAATACCAGTGAACCAATTTGAATGATGATAAAATGCCAGTGGGGATGTGGGTCAACAGGCACCTTATTGTCAGTCAGATATAAACTGTAATATATTTTTGGAGAGTAATTTGGCACTATCTATCAAAATTAAAATTTGGCCCATCATTTTACTTTTAGAAATCCTAAAAAGAGTCAAACATGTTTAAAAATATGTAAATAAAATAACATTTATTGCAACATTATCTGTAATATGAAAGAAAATGGAAAATTAAATGTCTAGAAATGGGTAAAGAAAATCAAGTCTATACTACAGTGGAATACTATGTAGCTGTTAAAAATGATAAAGGGCTCCATTTGACTGGACATGACAAAATCTACTGTAATGCCAACTCAGAGAACTCTCGGAGCAGAGCACTAAAAATTATGGTGTTCATGTAAAAGAAATAAAAACGTAGGTATGGAGAGGGTTAACCAGGTAAGGCTGGAGGACAGCGGGCATGCAGCGTGGACCAACAGTCCTACACCATTCACCCAGCCACCTCATGACACTGTGCAGAGTTGGTGACGATGAGCTAGGGGCCCGGCAGGCCACGAAGGTCCTCCACAGAGGGACATTCCTGGGGGCTGAGCCTGACCTTGGGATGAACCCAACAGGATGACCTAAGCTGAGATTTCACAATGTGGCAGGAGCGGGGAGCAGGTGGTGGTAGCAGCTGGGAGCTCTCTGTGGGTTGGGGTGGACCTCAGTCTCTCTGAGCATGAGGCCCTACTGAGGGCATGACAGGGCATATAGGGGAAACTGAGGAAGCCTACAGCCCTCCCTGCACCAAGGTCTCTTAGCCTCTCAGCTGAGACAAGATACAGGGCCTTCGGCATCACCACACCTCTGGCGCACTCATGCCCAAGGGGAAAAACTGTATTTCCTCTGAGAACTAGGGAAGGGCTGCTTTTCCACAGCTTGAGAAGTTGCTTCTTTCTTTTCCCTTCCCCCTCCCTCCCTCCCTCTCTCTCTCCCTCCCTCCTTCCCTTCCTGGCAAAGGCTCTGATAAACAATCCATGTGTTATTGTCTCTCTCCCTCCCTCTCTGTCTCCCTCCCTCCCTCCCTCCCTCCCTCCCTTCCCTCCCTCCTTCCTTTCCCTCCCTCCCTCCCTCCCTTCCCTCCCTCCTTCCTTTCCCTCCCTCCCTCCCTTCCCTCCCTCCCTCCCTTCCCTCCCTCCCTCCTTCCCTCCCTCCCTCCTCCCCTTCCCTCCCTCCCTTGTCAGTGGTGAAGCTTCTTCGAAAACCACCCTTGAGAACCCTGCAGAAGCCTCTCTCTGAGCTCTGGGCTAGGAAGACCACCTTCTTCCACCATATTCTAGGTTCCCGTTTTGGTGAAGTTAGAATTTCATGGATAAATTCATTTCTATGTTGTGCCAAACACACCCCATGGATCCAGCCAAATAAAAAGCATGGTCAGCGGAAGCCAAGGGAGCCTTCTTTGGTTGAAAACAGTTGTGTGCAGCCTTGGCTGGGAGTTTTATAAAGCTCTCGTGTCCCAGACACACTGCAGAGGTTACAGGTGTCAAGATTCATTTTTATCTCTATCTATCTATCTATCTATCTATCTATCTATCACCTATCTATCTATCTATCACCTATCTATCACCTATCTATCTATCTATTCATCTATCTATCTATTCATCTATCACCTATCTATCTATCACCTATCTATCTATCTATCTATCTATCACCTATCTATCTATCACCTATCTATCTATTCATCTATCTATCTATCTACCTATCTAGCTACCTACCTATCACCTGACTATCCATTCACTTGACTTATCACAATTTAAAAAAGTGCCCTTCCTATTCCCATTGAATTGCGTGACCCCTTTGTTCTTATGTGTCTGGATAGGGCAGTTGTTAACACAATTAACAAAGCTGATCATAAATATCACTATATATGTTCATAACTATTTAAAATATTTGATATTTTACCAAAGTAATAATGTGCATAGTTTAAAAATAAAGTAGTATTAAAGGGCTCTGCTGTACCCCATCCTCCTCTCCTATCCCTGCTCTCTACAAACAACAGCTTTTCATGGTTTTATCCATTTCTAATTAATGCTTACATTGCTATTTCTTGATTTATGAGTGCTACATATTATATACTGATTTCTTGTTTAATTAGTTATATATTTTTGCTTTCCCACACCCACTCCCCATTTTCCCTTCTCCAGCTAATCAATATATCCACATCACAATTTATGGTTGAATTCGTAACTTATGCATATAGTAGTATGACCATATTGTTTTCTGCCTAGACAAGTAGTACACATTGTTTTGTACAACTTTTGGGTTTTTTCTTTTTTGGCATTGACAATTGTTTTCTATTCTAATGACTTCGTGTTCTTTGCACTGAGAGCTATTTCTCCCTAACTGCTCCAAAAGAACTCTCAAATATCTGTATTTTCCAAGTCTTCGGACATATTTCCCCAAACCTTGTAAGTTCGCTGTCCCGGCCTCCCTCAGGTCCTGGCTGGGCGGGCCACGCTGGGTGAGGAGTCCCCGTGGAGAGAAAGTCCCCCCGCCCTGGTCCCATTGTTCACAGCCACGTTTCCCCCTTGGGGGCTCCTTCGCCCTGGTTCTGTGATGGCTGGTTGATGTGTCTTTTTGATGTTGTTTATGCTGCTGGATGCTTCGTGGATCAGCCAATCTGACAACTTTTCATCATTGTTTCTTTGTTGACGGTGTCCCCAGCATTTTCGCATACTGGCCAGGAATGGGAATTCCTGAACAGACTACACATTTCTCGTCTTCTGTTGGCTGTTGTTCATCTCTATAAGCTCCTTTGTTCTACCATTTGTTTTACTCTCTTCCAACCACTGTCTGCTCCTCTAAGGTATTTCAGTTTGCTTATTTGCTTTTGTTTTTGTACCCCTCTTTGTCTTAGACTGGGTCTTTTGAGTCTTCTCTCCATTCATATTTAAGACCAAGACTGTAAACTTACTGGATGCTCCATGTGTCCTGTCAGATCACCGGCGTGGACCTCCACTGTAATGCCATCAGGCTGCCAGTCTTTCGTATTTTGGTTGCAAAGTGCCGTAATGACAGACCTTGTAAGCATTTTCATTTGTGGCCATTTGGTTTCTCCAAAAAAAATGATGCTTCAGTATCAGAGTAAATCGCTGACACCATGAGAATAGAGCAAAGGAAGACGTGTGCGGTGTGGTCCTGGATTTGCATTTGCTTCCTCCTTTTATTTTCAATTTAGCTTTTCTCCCAACCACATCTGGCTTCCCCACATCTGGAGCTTCTCAATTCTAAACATAATAAAACTCCCATTTCCTGTAGAGATGGGAATGGGATGTGTCCTTGGCTACACATGGAAGACAGAGACATTGGAAAAGGCATGGGGCGGGGTGGTAGCTCACGGCTTGGTACAGCTGTGCAACCTCGGTGCCTGGTGCTGCCAGACCCTGAGCCTTCCCACAGCCCCGTGGGAAGCTAATTTGTTCTCCTGCGCTCACCTCTGCTGGCATAACGGCCTCGCTTCCTCGGCTCCTTACACTTCTTTCCTCCTGCTCTGTTTGCTCCTTGGAAACATTCAGTTACATCCATGACCACTGTTGACTCCTCATCCCTTCTTTGTATCTGTGTGGGTTATTGTCATATGTTACTTTGCTATTGCACCAATAGGGTTTTGAAAGAGTAAAAAGAAGCATGAGAAATTTAACCTGCATCTTCATAGATATTTCTAACTTAACATCTAGACCTCTTTCTGTACACACACACACACACACACACACACACACCACGTATGCCCCAAATTAAGCAGAAAGTACTTAGTTTGAAGTAGATCTTGTACTTCCATAAAGACTAATAGAAGAAAAACCAGCATATTATGAAATGTAAAAATGCAGGTCTATATTCTATGACTAAAATATAATGAAATGTATTGCCAAGTAGTTAAAACCCATCCACTTGTCAATACCATAACTGTAACCATCACAATGTTCCTATCTTTCTAACTTTATTTTTATTTTTTAAATGTTCTTATTTAATTGATTTTAGAGAGAGAGGAAGGGGAGAGAGAGAGAAACACTGATGTGAGAGACAACATCTATTTGTTGCCTTAACTGGGAATCAAAGCCGCCCAACACTCCGCAACCTGGGTACGTGCCCTGACCAGGAGCCTAACCTGCTACCCGCTGGTGCACGGGGTGATGCTCCAACCACTCGGCAACACCAGCCAGACTATTACTGATTCCATTAGTACTAGCAGCAAGTAACTGCTGGGGTGAGGAGTGAGTCCCAGTACATTTCAAACTCTTTGAAAGTGAACTCCCATGAGACCGTGGTGTGTAAAGCTCTGTGAGCCCTCGCATGAATGTGGGCAGGAGAAAATAGAGGAGACTGAAAGTAAAAGAAGTAACCCTAAAAATCAAGAAGCTAGAGAATGGATGAAAAGCAAACCAGTTTGTGTGAGAGTATATGATAGAGATAATGGGGTATTTACTAACACAGAAATTTTAACAAGTGAATGCAACCCCAGAGCTTGCTTAATAAGACTAATACAAATATTACACTTTTCACAGGATGAGTCAAGAAGAGGTAAAAAAAACATTAGAAAATATTGGACAGATAAGATACTGAGACTATTATGAAAAGTCATTAATAATCTACATACTGCTATGCCAATAAATGTAAACATTTCAATCCAATTTTTAAAGATGACATTAAGTGGTGAAAATCAGCTCCAGATGAGATGGACTACCTGAGTGTGTCAATAACCACAGGGTAAAATGAAAGGACGTCACACATCAGGCCCTCAAACGTGTCAGGCTCAGGCTGCTTCAGGGGTAAGTTCTACTCATCTCTTCTAAACAGAAACAGCACTGTGCCACGTGAACTGCTCCAGACCATTGAAATAAAAATTTAACGCTTCTCAACGAATGCTGTGATCTTGGCTTAACTTCAAACCCAGGCCAGATAAAGAGCTTTACCCTAATCAACGAATCAATGAAAAGGAATGGAAAACATAACAGTTCATCTTACTTATGAGCATCAATGCAGAGATCCTCAAGGAAACAATGCTGACATTATTCTAGCAATAACGCAAAAAAAAAAAAAAAAAAAAAGGTACACTGTGACCGACCAGGGTTTACTCAAGAAGGTGAGACTGATTCAACATTAGAAATCTGTCTTGTAATTAACCTACTTAAATGATTACACAAACAAAAAATACTGTTATTTCAAGAGAGAATATTTTTCTTTTTAAATTCTTACTCAAGGATATTTTTCCCGTTGATTTTTTAGGGAGAGTGGAAGGGAAGGAGGGAGGAAGGAAGGGGGGGAGAGAGAGAAACATCTATGTGAGAGAGACACATTGATTAGTTGCCTCCCACACATGCCCTGACTAGAGCTGGGGAACAAACCTGCAGCCCAGGAAATCAACCCCAGGCCCTTTGGTGCTTGGGCCAATGCTCTAACCACTGAGAAACACCAGCCGGGTGAGAACAGATTTTAACACCCATTCTTACAAAAATGACTGGCAAGGGGAGGATAATGGAATATCCTTGTTGAAGTGACAATCGGGAGCTACATCACATATTTTCTTTAAACAGTAAAATATGAGAAGCATTTCTAGTTAAGTCAGAGACCAGATGAGAATGCCAGCCACCACGGCTGCTCTACACATTATTCTGAGGGTTCCAGACAGACAACAAAAGTAAGGACTGTAGAACTGAAAAGGAAGACATAAAATTTCCTCTGAATAGCAGACTTAATACACAAATTCACTATGAGACTAAAGAAAAAAGATCACCATACCCACAGCTTCCCTCACCTCTAGCCCTCCTCATCAACTAGAAAAGAGAGTGAGAAAAAGGTGCTGCCTTCAAAAGGATAATAGTTCCTGAAATTCCTTGGAAAAATACATCTCTTTCCAAGTTCTTTTGGCAGGTCTTTCTTGAGTGCCAGGCTAATTTATCGAAGTGTGTGTGTGTGTGTGTGTGTGTGTGTGTGTGTGTGTGTGTGTGTTTCTTTTCTACGCTTCCCTCCAGCAGCCCATGGAAGGGGGCCTTGTTCTGCACCCCCAGGGGGCCAGATAGTGGGGCCAAAAGGATGGAGGTGCCCAGTACCTCTGCCGCTCGCCCACCTCCCAGACTGGCTGAGGAGGTTATGCTCAGCATTCGTGATGGGCGCCAGGGAGGAGACAGAGAAGAGGATGAGCTCTGACTGCCCCAAGAGCTCGGAGCTACAAGAGAACAAGGGCCCTTACGGCAACGTGAGCATGGGAAGGTGAGGCTTAGGGAGGGGGTCCTGAAACGCCCCTGCAGGTGGGGCTCTTTAGCTGAAAGGAAAGCTCCTGGGAGGGAGGGCCCCTAACTCCCAGGGTCATCATGAGTTCAGAACAAGCAAGGGTGGAGCGACTTTGACAGCCATAGGATCAGAGACCTTCTGCCCCTCGGCTAGACATGGAATCTGTCAGCTGGCCCCACGTTCAGATCCCTGAGCTGAGGGCAAAGGGACACAGAGGAGCCGCCATGCGCTGTGGGTGGTTTGGACCAACGTGGGACCAGCGTAGAGCTCCATCTCATGTCGCTCTGTGGTTCACTCCTGTCCCGTGTCGCCCGAGCAAACCCTAACTGATGCTCTCGTGAGTGCCAGTCTCCTCATCTGCGAACGGCAGGTGCCCCTCCTGGCCTCTCGGAAAATGGAGGAGCTAAGGCATTCGATGTGCTGAGCACAGTTCTTACCATTTCATGAGCACCTCCTGAGTGTTAAGTATTATTATTGTTGTTGTCATCAGTAATATTAAGTCAAAATATATACTGAGGAGTTATTGGAAATATAAAGATAAATGTAGAGAAACAATATTAGTGGTAAATTACAGCTTCATTTTTCTGATTTGGTGCCATATTTTAGCCTTTGCTCACTTAATATATCAATGCCAGAGAAGTCCATTGATAAAGCTGATTTAATAGTAATATATCAAACTCTGCAGAGATACCTCTTAGTCCTTTTCCTGGTGCCCAGGAACATCTAACATAACAATTACATGTTAGACTTCTCAAATATCTGAATAAATTCTGAAACTACTTACAGTGCCTATATCCTCTGAGTGCAGTGCAAACAAACTACATGTAAATATAATTTTAAATGAGAAACTACTTGTAATAACCACATTTGTATGTCACAGTAAAAGATAAACCACAACCACAAATACAGACTATTGAAAAATAAGAGATAACAACATAGGAAAACTTATGGGCTGCAGCCAAAGCTGTACTTATTATTACAGTAATAATCGTAGATGTTTTTCTTATTAAGCAAGATGAAAATAAAAACAAATACTCTGACCATTAAATTCAGCAAGTCAGCAAGAAACAAGAAAGCATAAGGAAAGTAGGAGGAAGGAATTAACAGAAATAACAAGCACAAATACGCAGTCAGCAGACCTGCTAATAAATGAGCCTGGGCTCTCTGAAAGGACAAATAAAATATTCAAAACCAAGAAATCTAATCAAGGAAAAATGAGACCAAAATAGGATTGAGAATAAAGACATAATCACAAATATGAAGGGGATTTATATAGACTGTTAGAGATTTCTATGAACAACTCTGCTAAATATGGAAACTGCATAAAATTCATAATGTTCAGGAAAAACACATTTAAACTGGCTAAAGAAAACCTAGAAAATGCAAATAAACCAGAGGCTCTTAAAAAACTGAAAAGTGTTGTCAAAGACCCAGCTCTATGAGGGTGCCAGGACCAGAGAGTTTTATATGCAAGTTTATCAACCCTTAAGGACAGATAACCTTGCTGCAACTTAACTCTTCTAGAGAATGAAAAAAAAGTCTCTTCTTTTTCTCTCTCTTCTCTCTCTCTCTCTCTCTCTCTCTCTCTCACACACACAGCACATAGAAATGAAAAAAAGAACACATTCCAGAAAAGAAGAAATAGATTTTTAAAATATATTTTTGCTTATAATATGATTACCTACCTGGAAAACCCAACAGAAACAACTAAAAAGCTGTTGAAATTAATGAGAGTTGAGTAAAGTGGCATATTACATAATAAAATATAAAAATAATCACTATCTACTTTATCAGAAATAACCAGTTGATAAATGTAATAGAAAATGATCCCCAATTTATTATAACATCCCAAACACAAAATGTCGAGAAATAAATTTAACAAGAAATGTGCAGGACCTATAGGATGGGGGAAAAAACCTATAAAACTGTTACGGAGGGTGATCCAAGCAGACCTGCAGAGGAAGACACCATTGTGGGGGTTGGAGAGGGTCTGAAATGTTGGGCAGGGTCTGGAAGGGTGGGGGAGAGTAGTGGGGGCGGGATCCTAATCTCTAGGGAAGAGATGCTGACACCAGAGCATTTGGTGGTCACGTGGAGATGAAAGCAATGGAACGGTCTTTTCCAAGTCTCTGAGAGACGTTCTCTAAAGACATTATGAGGAATTCTCCACACCCACAGAAGTCTGGGCAGATGTGAGTGATGTGAGGTGGAGGCCGAGCTGACTTGCACAACAAAGGAGCCACGGCCACTGGCAGAGCTGAGCTGGTAGTTGAGCTGGTTGAGATGAGATAACCCTGGAAGAGGGTGGTGCTTATCCATCAAGCCACTCTCAGTGTGGGTGCAGACCCTGTGGGGACCCGGGTCCAGACCTAGGCACCAACAAATCCCCATGTGGGGGCTTGCCTGACCTCCCAGGGCAGGGGCCAATCTCCCTCCCAGTCTCAGACTCTGGAGAGATCTTCCAGGTCAAGAGGGCCCCTAGCCATGCTGCATGTGAGCTTCTGTCCCTCTGCCACCAGCTGCCCCCAGCCTTAGAGCTAAAGTAGAGGAAGGTGGCTTCTCCATTTGTCCAGGATCTCAGAAGACCATCCGGATTCAGCTCCGGAGGTCCACACTGGCTTCCTGGGTAATCTCTAAATCCTCACCACTCTTCTGTATGGAAGGGGTTTCTGTGGTCATACGAGATGAGCTTGGGGAGCGCCAGTTTCACCTCTGTCAGTCTCACTCTGGACCCACCCATAACCCACTCAGAATCAAGCTGCTGAATGAAAACTGGCCCCTGCTCGGAGAGTGCCGCTTCCAGAGAAAGGCTAAAATGCTCCACTTCCAGCCAGAGGGCTTCTCCCATGCTGTTTCCATGCCCCTGGCTGCACCTCTTGCCCTCCACTTGCAGACACACCTCCGATCCTCAATGCACTGCTCTAACCTGACCCCAAACTGGCAGGCAGAAAATGCAAACACTAGGATTCTTTCGACTTCGTGTCAATTAACCAGAGAAACTAGTTAATTTTATACACCGGCTCAAAGTCAGAGCCAGTGTCCGGAGGGCCTGGGGGCTTCTCAGAGACTTCCTGATTTTGTACCACCAGCTGTTGGTGTTCATGTGCATCCAGGTGGGCAGTCAAGATGGATGAGTGAGGAGAGACAGAACACAGGAAGGCCCTGAATAGACTCGGTGGTCAGGGGACATTCATCTTGAGGTGTGCAATCTACTATCTTTGAGGAGCTCATGTCATCCTTTCTGACCGCCACTCCACATTTGTCTGGTTAATCTTCCATAACATGGGCCTGAGGATTAACCACATAAGTTAGTTCTGCTCCGGTGGGCCTTTGCCCTCTGAGTTTCCAGGGTGGCACAGATCACTGAGATCTCTTCTCTGACCCTTTCATAGACATCAGCTTTCCCTGAACCCACGTGACCCTTCACACCACCTGGGGTCACTTCTCTGCCTTGTGACTTTGACCTTAAACAGCCCAGTCCTAAAAATATCACGACAGAGGTCAATGCCTATATAAAGGGCATAATTTAGCAAGCCTTCCCTGAGGAACCACAGCATGCCAGACTCTGAGTGACGTGCTGTCAGGAGGGGGAAAGACGATTAAAATGTGGCCTCTACCTTCCCAGAGTTCATGCTTAGTCAGGGGAGATGAGACCTCGACTGAGCTGAGAAGTGGTCCAGGGAGGTACAGCAGATGGGTGCTTGCTGCAGGCTCTTAGAGAGGAGAATGGAGCAGCTGTGGGCAAGGGACAGCACTTGTCAGGTGGGACAAGCAGGGGTGGAGGGGAACCACAGTCACAGTGACAAAAGCTTAGATGTGCAAGGGAAAGATGATGCCAAAAGGACGTTAAAATGGTCGTTCCTCTCAGAACTGGTAAAGCATACAGGCAGCATGTGCTACATTTGCCATCTTGCAAAAATATCAAATGAAGTGTCTGATAATCGGTATGTGGACCTTGAAGTTCTGAGCCCGACTGAGGGTATATAAAGGGTTAAGAGAGAAGAGATGAAAAGAGAATCTCTAAGGTGGATTTCTTGGAAAAAGTTTGATTGTGACTTCAACAGCCCTCTCCCAACCACACGTGAAGACTGGAGAGAAATCCTTCAACAGGATCGCTTGGGGAGCTTGGTGTGTCCCACAGCCAGGACACAGGGGCTGCTGTCTGCCTCCACCTGGGAAACCCAGGGGGCACAACTCATGGACCAGCTGACTTGGCGCAGCGTTGGGATAGTCCTGCATCCCAGCGTCTGCAGGAGTGCCTTTTGGGGCCACACCAGGATGGCGGAGCCTGTCTGCAGGGCAATCACGCCTTCCTGGAGATGATCAGAAATGAGAGCTGAGGCAGAGTGTTTCCAGCGCCTGCTTCATGGAAAAGTTCTTATGAGAAGAACCACTAACTCAGCCCTCCCAAGCCAGTGTCAGGAAGAACTCCCGTGGGCCCTCAGCTCTCCCTCTCACCTCTTCCAGATGCAGGACCAAGTCACACGAACCTGAAAGTGAGAAGGGCGGTGAGCATGAGGCAGGCTCCCAGGGCAGCCCACCTGCGAGGGGTCCCGGGGCGGTGGGGGCTGGTGAATGGAAGTGAGACTCGTGGAAAAAGTTGGAAACTGATTATTACATGGGACTGACTTCTTGAATTACTGAATTGAGACTGCTTTGTGAGTTAAGACTATGGCAAAATTTATTTGATTTGATTTTTAAGAGTAACTTCCTACATTTGCTTGCAGGGACCTGGAAGGAACAACCCAGCAGGCAGGCTTAAAGGGACAGAAGGAGGGATCTGAAGCCTTGTGGCACCAATGGGGCTCAAATGTCAGGGAGCGCATGCACACTTTTCGGGGGTGTCTAAACTCAATGTTTGCAGAAAATTCCATCCTGTTTGTGGAAAACAGAGTAGATAAACTTCCAAGTCTCCTACATTTTAGTAAGAGTGGTAGAACCTATTTTTCAAAGTTGCTATGCAGTTTCCTAAATTCTGATGACTGCATAATAGTCTACTTAACCAATTCGTGTTGGAGAGACATTCAGTTATTTCCAATTTTTCACCATTATAAGTAATGGTGTGATGAATGTCCTTGGGCACCAGTCCTGGGCGTTCCCTCTGACTGTGCCCTGTGGTGACAACAGCAGAAGGGGAGCACTGAGCGCATGAAACATTTAAGGCTGGTGACACATAACGCCAGTTTCCCCAAAGCCTTTACCAATTTATCACCCCATGTGTGAGAGGAGGTGTAATTCACCTTACTCCCACACTGCCAAGCAATGGACATGAAATATCTTAAAACCTTTTCTAATATGATAAAAGATAAATGGTATGTCAAGGACTTAATTTGTATTCCTTTGAAATCTAGTGATAATAAATAATTTTATATGTTGACCAAATGTATTTCCTTCTTTATGACTTTTCATGTGTTACTTGTTTTTACATTTTTCATATCAATTCATATGTATACTACCCAATATATAAAAAGCCAGGGGCCGTCACGACCAAAACAACCAGATGGACGACTGAACAGCAGGCTGTGTGGGGCAACCAGGCCGGCAGGGGGGTTAGTGAGGGATGACCAAATGACTGAACAGCAGGCTGCATGAGGTGACCGGGCTGGCAGGGGGGTTAATGAGGGACGACCAAACAACTGAAGAACATGCTGCATGGGGCGACCAGGCCGGCAGGGGAGGGGGGCAGTTGGGGGTGACCAGGCTGGCAGAGGGGGCAGTTGGGGGCAACCAGGCTGGCAGGGGGCCAGTGAGGGGCAACCAGGCTGGCAGGGGGGGCAGTTAGGGGTGACCAGGCCGGTGGGGGGGGCGGGGGGGCAGTTGGGGGCAATCAAGCCGGCAGGCAGAGGCAGTTAGGGGGTGATCAGGCTGGCAGGGGGGCAGTTACGGGTGATCAGGTAGGCAGGCAGGTGATCAGTTAGGAGCCAGCGGTCACAGATTGTGAGAGGGATGTCCAACCAGCAGTAGGACATCCCCCAAAGGGTCCCAGATTGAAAAGGGTGCAGGATGGGCTGAGGGGACCCCCCCCACCCGTGCATGAATTTCGTGCACCGGGCCCCTAGTGTATAATAAAGAAAAGAGGAAAGAGTGAACAGAGAGAGGAGAGAGAAGAAAGAGGAGAGAGAAGACTTCTCTAAAGTCTCCCTTCACTCTTAGGATAAAGACCCACTTTTCATAAAAGCAGGAGTGTGCAAAGTGCCACTACATTAACACAGTGCCTCACACTGCTGCCCCCCAGCCTGCCGCCTGACATCAGACACCACCACTCTACCCGGGGCCTTTGTACAACAGGCTTCTTGTGCTCCATCCTCCTTGCCTCACCCCTTACACACTAGTTTCTGTGTCCTGCTCATCGGATGTGTGGCCTCTAAAGCCATCCTGGTCCCCAAGGTTAGAGAGGCCCCCTCACCATAGTCCACATGCTTCTGTCCCAAGCTAAGAATGCCACAGATGGTGCGATTGCTGAGTCCATGTCTCTCTTGTGGAATCTTTTATTTCAGGTGTCTCTGGTATCTGTTTCTTCTTTAGCAGGTCAGCTCCCGAGGGGCAGGTTCCTAGTGAGTGGATAAACAAGTGAACAGGAAGGGCCAACCGTCAGCCAAACTCAGTGAGAACTGAGGGGCTGGGCCTGGTGGGGAGCGCCGTGTGTGGGCTGAGCACTTTCTTCCACGCCTGTGGACACAGAGTGGCGGGCCACTGTCTTCCTCCCGGGACCCTGGTGACCCTCCCTCACTTCCTCAGGCGCTAGCATGCAGTGCAAAGGAGGCTCTGTGGTGCCGTGGCTGGGTCACATGAGCGCCGTACCTTTCTTCCTTAACCCTCCAGTCACTGGCCCTTGGGAACCAGCTACCACATGGCGTGGGAGCCAAGTAGCCACATGGCGGGGTCACATGTAGGAATTTTGCCCAACAGCCTCAGCTAGGATTCTAGCCAATAGCAGCAACAACTGCCAGACAAGAGTGCATTTCTGATGGCTCCAGCCCCAGCTATTAAGGGCACCCAGCCTCTGCACCACCCATGATGCCGCGACAAGCAGCGACGAGCTTTCCTCACCAAGACCTGCCCAACTGAGGACTGGTAAACAAAATAATGATCATGGTCTGAAGCCACTAGGTATTCAGTGGTCGTTATGCAGGAAGACAGCCAGAACACACAGGCTCAGTTTGTGTCTCTCGATAAACAGTACAGACCGCCCCTCGGAGGGCTGCGGGGCCATCCCCCCGTCACGCACAAGGCCCTCGGTCCTCTCACTCTTGTGCCTACTTGGCACGGCCTCTTACTAATGTTGGCCTAATAGTTGCCAAGTAATAGCTCGTTAATTTAATTTGTACTTCTCTTCCCTGGTTACTAATGTTTTGAACGTTTCTTTGTATGTTGACTGGCCTTTTTGGCTTCCTCTCTGTAAACTGTCTGTTCATACGTTTCCCCCCTTTTCTATTAGGGTTCTGTCTTTCTTTTTGTTTTGTTGTCTGGACCCAAGTCCCTCGTCAGCCTTAGACACTGTAGACAGCCTCCTGCGTTCAGTCATCTGCCTCTCAGCTGGGACAGCTGTGCTCTGGGTACAGCAGTCATGTGACAGGATGACAGATTCTGTGAAGGAGGAACCCCATCTGGGCCTGAATTGCCCTAAGCTCCTTAACGCAGTTTCCAATAATATTTCTCACATTTTCTACAATGGTTTCCAGTTTGAAAAACATGGGCATATGTATGAATTTATTTAACTATTAAGACAACCCTAATGGCAGCTATCCTCGCCCCTCTTGCCCATTTTGTAGCTTAGTGAATGGAGCACAGCTATTTGAAGTAATCCGTCCAAGGTCACACAGCTGCTACATGTGGTCAAAAGAGACATGAGCTCCATCCTCCAGGGGGCCCTGGAATAGGGCGAGGGGCTGAGAAAGATTCCCATCAAGGCAGGTGGTGACCCAGCCCCCAGGAGAGAAGGTGGCTGCTGGAGCATCACAGTGACTCAGCCGGAGAGCCAGAGGGCGGGGGGCAGTCCCCACCTTTATTACCAGCTCCAGGCCAGTAAGCAGTTTCTCCTATTTAGGCCTCAAAGTCCTCATCAATAAAATAAGCTCAGAAATAACGAAGATGACATCACAAATGAGTCATGAAGTTTGCCAAAAGAAGTAATGAGTGTAAACTGGGAACCATTTTCATCCTAAAAATATAAGGAGTCAGTTCACCTAGGGAATGATCTTGGGTTTGGCAGGATTTCAAGCTGAGCTCAACTCCTGAAAAGCTGTGTGACTTCAGGAAAACCCCTTCACCTCTCTGTGACTCAGATTGCTCTCAAAGGACCTTTCCAGCTTAGGGATCATGCTGACCCTGAGATAGGGCCACAGGCTGTTCCAGGAAAAAGGCAGGTGTGTGCGTGTGTGTGTGTGTGTGTGTGTGTGTGAGTGTGTGTGTGCGCGTGTGTGTGCGCACATTGCTTGGCACTTGGGACTGGGCATGACTGTGCTGCATCGGGAAGGGTAAGGTGAGGGACTGGGCTGCCCCGGTCTAGCTGAATCCAGGCTCTGAGGGACCCACAGGCATCTGCCCTCTCCTCTAGCCCCAGGCACTGCCAGGGGCCTGTTCCTGCTGCAACGCAACTTCCAGAGCCACCTGGGCCTGGCAGTTTGTCACCACTAAAAGCCTCATACCCTGACTCCCCTGCACTATTAATCTCAGAAGCACACTGTCAAGCCTAATGAAAAAGGGGAAGCCACCAAGAAGGTGTCCACACCTCAGGCTGACAGTTGTCAGGCAGGCCAGCAGCAGCCGCTGGGGACAGAGCTGGGTGAACAGAATCAGTGGGAAGTGCCTGGGGAGATGGGCAGGAGGAACTCGGCTGGGGCCTGGAGTGAGCCCCCCACCTGATGACAGCAGGTGGCCCCACTGTGTATCAGGAAGGAGGACCGGACAGGAACCTTGGGGCCCAGAGGGGACACTTCCAGGGACATGGGGTGGCAAGACACGCCCAAGGAGAAGTGCCTTCTGGCCTGGGCTTCCTTCTGTTGCTGACACCCTCTGACAGAGGAGATCCTGACCCTGCCTTCCCTCTGGTCCCCCTGAGACCACGCTGAGGGGGCAGGCCTGGGCGCTTTGAGGGCCACACACAGGCATCAGACACAGGCAGGCCTCAGGCCAAGGCCTGTCCAAAGCTTTCACTTGGCGTATAGAGCGTTCAAGTATTTTTGAATTAGTTATAAAATTTAAAATTAGGATATTCCACGTAAAGAACTATATTTTTAATTTCTCTTGAAAACATTAAAAAACCTGGTCATTTGGGGATGATTCCCACATGGTGGCAATCAGCCACAGCTGTGGGGTCCTATCTGGGGGGACAGGAGCTCTCCAGTGACCCCAGGCCCCAGCAACCCTAACCACGGGCCACGTCCACTGCCATTCACAGGTATCACCATGGCCAGAGGACTCTTCCTGCAAGGAGCAGTCTCCCTGCTCTTCAGCCTCCTATTTCTTTCTGTCCATCCTCAGCACTGTGTTGGTGCCTCGAGGGCAAGCTGCGTTTTGTTAACATGAAAATCTAATGGATTATCTTTCAACCTCCCTGTCACAGGTCCTTCTCCTGTCCCCTTGTCACCCTGGGGCGACTTCTCTCTTCCTCAGCCACCACTGCCATCCACAGGCCTCTCTCTGAAGGCTCCAATGAGCTCAAGGAGCACAAGCTGATCTCCCCACCACCCCCTTTGCAAATGGCCCAGGCAGGACACTAAGAGCACGGCTCGTGTCCCACAGTCAGTCCGCTGGCCCTGAGCGCGCCCCGCCCCCGTGTGCCCACATGTGGCCGAGAGGAGAAAGGGAGCACGGAAGGGCAGCAGCAAGGCAGGCTTGGGGCCGTGAGAGAGAGCACGCCCACAGCGTGCAGGGGAAGCTGGCTCAGTAAGGAAGCTTCGTGCGGGAGGAAGAGACTGAGCAGGCTGGCAAGTGGTGCAGTGGCTCAGAGCACCTGGATGCTCCAGACCTCAGCTTCCTCATTGAAAATGAGGACAGTGGTGGAGTCCATGATCTTCCCAGCCAGCAGTCAGCCCCCGCTGCCACAACTCTCAGCGCTCGGTCCTTCCTCCCCTTACTGACGTGCTGGGCCTAGGCCTTCCCAGGACCCTTCAGGGCCGGTACTCTGCTCTGAGTACCAGTCGTTTTCAGCCTTCAGAACTCAATGCAAACCACATGAAAAGTGACCAAGACACACCACTGTCTGGCTGAAAATGGGAAGGCATTGCAGGGATCAGTGAGGAGGCCAAGGCCACTAATAATTTGGTGGGTGGAGCAATGAATCAACAACTGGTTAGCTGCAGGTCGAGAAGCAAAATATTCAGGCAAAGTAGTTTCATAATATTTATTCCTTCTACTTCTCTTTGTCCAAAAGCTTCTCCCATACATCTGCCTGCCTGGGGGATGACAACCAGAGAGTTCTACCAGGCATGTGACAGGCAAATGCAGACACCAAATGGAGGAAAGCTGGGCAGTAGAAAGTGAGCTGACGGTCAGAGTAATCTTCAAGCTGAACAAGAATCAGCAAAGCTGCACCATAATTTAAAAAGCATGTGTACCATGTAAAAATGAATGCTCGCTTCACCGTTAGTCTCTCACCCATGCTAGCCTTTGGGGAGAATGGTGCCCTCCCCAACCACCAGGGAGGAGCAGCTATGGTGATGTGAGAGGAAAGGCAAGGCATCTGCTAGCCCTGTGGTCGGCAAACCGCGGCTCGCGAGCCACATGCGGCTCTTTGGCCCCTTGAGTGTGGCTCTTCCACAATATACCACGGCCTGGGCGAGTCTATTTTGAAGAAGTGGCGTTAAAAGAAGTTTAAAAAGTTTGGCTCTCAATAGAAATTTCAATCGTTGATATTTGGCTCTGTTGACTCATGAGTTTGCCGACCACTGCCCTAGCCCATGGGCTATGGAGGGGTTTCTCTTGTTGGGTCTCCCGGATGGCTAGCTCTTTATCGTAACAGGAATGAGGGTGGGTGACAGGAGAAGTCCCCACTCAGCCCTTGGCTGGATCCCCGGGCAGCACTCCCTGAAAGCCTGGGCAGCCCTGAGCGCGGGCACAAGCATTTTCACACCGAGAGGCAGCCTGCAGGTGCACTTCCCAGCATCTCTGGGAAGAGGGTCCCGTCACCTCGTTCCTCAGCTTGACGAAGGAAAGTCAAGAAGTGGGCATGAGACCGGGTCCTGCTGACTTCTCACTCTGGGAACCTCCAGCCAGATCCCAGTCGCCCCGGGGGAGGGGGCCCTGCTTCCTGCTCAGCATGACAGTCTCTGCTCTGGGAGCTGGACAGGAAATGCTGGTGTGACTGGTGCTCAGGCCTCCAAAAGAAATGCAAAGACTGGCCAGAAACAACGGCATCTGTGTCTTCAAACACCTCTGGGAGGTCAGCAGGTTGGAAACGCTGGGTCCTCCATGCCAACTCTGGAGCCATCTGAGAGGAGGTGGTCTCTGCCTGCCCTCCTCCCTCTGCACAGAGTCCAAGGGGCACTTCCTGAAGCCCGATGGGGTAAGTGCTCATTACTCTAGGAGCTCATTTGTAGCGTAAGGCACCTACTACAACCCCACTCCCCATGCAAAATTGCCAACTTATGGCAATGCTTTTTGTTTCAAAAACAAGGCTGTGCAAACACGACAATTACCGCGCGCAGGGCGCCCAGGGCCCCGCGTTCATGCACAGAATCCCGTGCATTAGTCAAATAGAGTTTTTCTCTTCGCCTTCTTCTCTGGGTACTTTTAAGTTCAGGGACAGAGAACATGTCTTCATTAGAAACATTAACATTCACAGGCTGTAGTAAATTTTGACAGTGAAAAGGTCTCTGTAACCTTTAGTTGTGCAGAAATTTACTTCCCAAGAAAATTACATCTGGCACTGTCTTAATTAATGCTAGCTTTCTTTTCTGAAAATTGTGGGCTTGTCAGTAAAAAAGGCAGAAAAACCTGAATTTAAAAGGCTGGACACAAAAGACGATGAGAAATAAAGCTCTGCGAGATTTCATAATATTGCTCTGTTTTTGTTCTACAGGAAGGAGATGAAACGATCTCATTTGATTTTGCCGAATGCAGCCACATACATGTAATGTAGAATTGATTTGCATTTTCCCTCTTTTGTCTCTGAGTTTTATCATGGAAAGCGTGCTTGGGAAGGTATTCTATTTTAAAAGCAATAGGTCAAATAAAATCTACACCTATGAGAGAAAAAAATAACATATGGCTTCATTTTCAGGCCCTCTCTAACTGCTCGTGTTCGCCGCGGCCAACAGTGAGGACGGTGCCGTTTCCTCGTGTGAATCTGGATGATCTGACATTCTCTTTCCCTGGTGTGAAATGAGTTCTGTGTAAGATGGGAGAACCTGGCTTCATGTTCAAATATTTCTATTTTATGTGGCTCAGACTTCTGTTTGACAGCAAGATGCTTTTGCTTTTCTTGGGGTTTAGTGATCCCTTTAGGATCATTTTCCATTCCCTGGTTTTGTGTTTGGGGGGACCCAGTATTACCTTCCCCCTCACATATACAGTCCCAGGAAGTCCTTGCCAACAACCTGTGCTTTACATCACAGTGACATGAAATAGACTTTTTAAATGTCTTAGTTTTGCCGCGTGTGGGGGTCAGTGCATACCTGGGAGGAGACACAGAGTCACAGAGAAGCTGTCGCAGCCCAGCTCACCCTGCACCCCAATAAGAGGTGATTTGCCCCCGTCACACAGCAGAGCTGAGGCTCACCCCAAGCCTCGCAAGCTCTGTTCCCACCACTGCACGAACACTCTGGCCAACATCCCTGCTCCCTTGGCGTGTGGTGCCTACGAGGACAGTGACGGTCGTTGTTCTCCACGTTGGACCACTGTGGAGTCCGAGGTGATCTGAGTGGCCCCAGCCCATTAAGGATGAGTCTCCTCCCTGGGAGCTCTGCATCTCCAGAGCTCCCAGGACACCCTGAAAGCCAACGTAACACTGGCTTATCTCCCCTTTTACCAGAGAGCAGGCCTCAGGCTTTATCAAGCCTTCATATTGAACTGGAATTTAATTATGTGGTTTTATTTCCATTATATTTTTTATGGTTATTTCATATTTATGGTAAGTGCTATTAGTTTTCTATTTATGATAATGATATAAAGCTTTCTTTAAAAATTAAATCTGTTTAAATAAAAGTGCATATAAATTAAATGAAAACAGTCAGTAAAAGAGAGTACCGTGGTCCCAGGTGTGGCCACAATGGTGGCAGGTGAGCACGTGGAATCGAGTTGCCAGAAGTTGCTTCAGAATTTCATGTGAAGTTCTTCTGGCCCAGGATTTTCCTCACGTTTCTAGGAGCTTTTACATGAAGGCACCATTTTATGGAATTTATGTGTGTTTATTAGACGGTTCATCGGCCCCTCTTCCTCCTTTACGGGCTCCTGGTATGGAACGCTGGAGGGAGGCCCTCCCTGATGACAGAGCCCTGCTCTCCGGGACAGCCCAGAGAGGGCAGTGTTCTCAGATGAAAGGGTTATTCAAACCGAGTTGTGCTGCACTGACTTCCCAATGTAACTCCATAAATTATAGCATGCTTATAAGTAACACGTCAGGCGAATGTTCTCCCCACACGACCAGGAAGCCCTGCTCTGGAAGATAGAGCCTCCAGCTCCCCCTGGTCCCGTCCAGAGACCATGCTGCTCCTCGAGGGTGAGGAAAACCTCACGGCCAGTTGGGGTCTGAGATACGAAGCCGTGGTGGATGCAGCGCTGCGGCATCCAGGAGCCCAGGGCCTGCAGACAATTTTCTCCACATGTTGTCTCTGGTTCCTTTGCAGACATTGTCACTTCTCGTGGCAACGCACAGAGCACTGTCCTGCAGGTCCCTGGTCCTTGTGGACTTTGACGCTTCTGCTCTGACCAGCCACCAGGTGCAGGGAGGGCCCTGGGAATCACGGGTACCCACTGTGGACCTGCTGGGCTGTGGCTGTGTGCCTTGACCCTGCAAGCTCCCCATCTCCTCCCTGAGGACTGCTGACCCCATGCACTAAAGAACCCAGGCTAGGCCATGCGGCCAGCAGAGGGCCCTCTGGGTGCTCCTGGGACCTGGGAACTCCTGGAATCCAGGACCGGGAAAGCCCCCTCTAGATGACATGGACTGAAGGCTTCTGACTAGAGATCCAGGCCCTGCAGGGGCTGGTGGTGAATTTAAAGGACACGGCGGGCCCACAGCACAGACATGAGCTACGGTGAGCTTGAGTGCATTTCCACTGGCATCACGTTCTCAAAGGGCGGAAGAGAGGGCGGACTAGTTGGGCTCAGATGACAGGCCCTTTCGAACCTTGCTCACCATTTCCAACACACACCATTGTCTGAGAAGAGGGCAGTCACAGATTCTTCCTGAGGAATCTGGGGCTCCTGCGTGAGACAGCATCCCGGCACACGAAGCAGACCTGCCGTCTGGCTCCCATCCTACCCAACATGCCTGCATGAGGACGGGACCCGGGACTCCCCCACTCTGCATGGCCTGGCCTCTGGCTGCCATCCCCCTCCTACTCTGCCTATCCAGGCTCAACTGCTCTCTCTGACACTGGTCCTGGGGCGGCCCGTGCCCCCTGCCCTGAGCCATGCATTCCAGCTGCTCACACACGGCACACATTATTCCTGCCCTGCGCCAAGCTGCACGGAGGGCCGGAGGGGAACACTATATTAGCACGTTCTTTGCCTAACAATTGATAACACATGACACTTGTATTTGCACTAAGATAAAGTACAAATATGTTTTTACAGGGTTTCCTAATGATAATCATGGTATTTCATTCTTCTTGCCCTTCTAATAACAATAGCAGCCTAGCATTAAGGATTTTTTTTTAAACTGTTCTCTGAGAGTGACATTAGGTTCAGAGAATCTAATGTCAGCAAGAAATCCATATGCACCCCAGAAGCCAGGAGAGGCCCCCATTTATTTTTAGGTGAGTAAGTCACGTCACCCTGTTATTTCCGTTCCACAGAAAGGTGCTGGGTGCTCAGCACTTCCGCATGTTTATGGACTCGGGCCCGAGGCTGAGTCAATCGAATTGTCCTAATCAGAGGGTGGTGGCTTGGTAGACAGGGCAGCTCTCATCGCTGTGTGGGGGTCCTTGGGGAGAGAACACCCCCTTCAGAGGAATGGCTTCTTTCAAGGCGAGCTGAGTCTGCGGAGTGAGGAGCAGCCTGGACCCGCAGTGGAGAACGAACTCGTTAGCAGGTAAAGCAGACCTCTGAAGGTTCCATGTAGACACTGGGTACAAAGCTTGTCTTTTGTGTTTGTTCTTTTCTATGCCGGTGTGTTTGTTTACCCATTTCCTCCATCATTAGGGGGACTTGTCTGCAGGGGTAACTACCCAACAAGCGGGGTGTACACCCTGTTATTACCAATGCCACCGCCCACATGTTCAGGGCTATGTGTGAGCTGCTCACCAGAAACTACACAGAAGAAAGGGGGGCTGGTTTCCCTCAAAACCAGCCGAGGGAAATACAGCACACCCTGAAACAGGGGTATGACAGAGGCTCTAATAGGAGAGCATTTCTCATCTCTGTCCTCAAATTTCTTAGTTTTAAACCAAAGCATAATTGACCAAGTTGAGCTATTTTGATACATTGGTATTTTAACTGTTACTTTTTTGGAGAGGCCACAATCTAGACAAGGTGTCCTTCTGGTCAACAAAAGTTGGGACCTTAGCACACTGCGGCCTCTGAGCCGGCCTGTCTGCAGGATAATGGCAGTTGGTGGCCGCCACCGTGGCCCACGCTGAGGCCTGGGATCTGACTGTTTGGGGAGCCAAGAGTTTTTGTTGATGAGCGAAATAAAGTCCTCTGAGAGCAGACTCAATCCTTCGCAGGCCCCAGGGCATCGATCCTGGTGCACACTGACAGGCCCCTGCTCAGCTCCGGGACGGCCGCACCAAGTGAGCGCGCTGTCACAGTTTTGGAGTTTGGGTCTTTATCGGCAGCCCCTGCACTCCTATGATTAATCGCGCATTGGAAATTGACTGCAACGCAGCAGAAGCAAAGTTCTCAGTTACTCTCATATAATAAATTGAAGCTCTATCCCTAGGCAGAATTGTCTTCAAGACTCCAATTTGCCTTGTTAAAAGCGTTGTTTATACAGTAGTTAGCAAAAACACAAGTAATTACGTACAGAATTCACTCTAAGCAATTCTTCATTCCCCCCCATTCTTCAGTGGCTTTCCATCTTCATTACCCGATATTTTGGTTGATCTCAGCAGAAACCTGACTGGTAAGATGTGGCCAGGACATGAGGCTTGGTGACTCTGAGATTCACAGAGAGCAGGTGGTCAAAGGAACAGGCCAGGCGGGACTCGCAGGCCACCTACGGGGCTGTGTTCTCACAAAAACGAGGCCAGAACGGTTGATGGGTTGTATTTCATCTCACAGAAGAATACTTATCTCTGGAGAAGATGTCTATCTATGTACGTATTTATTTGTGAGCAGGAGCACAGTTTTGTACGTACGTGTGGGGTAGCTGCCACATCTGTTTTGGCTGCTGCAAGCAGAGGGACCTTATTTCATAAATTCATCCAAGTAGGGAGTATAGCTTTCTGAATGCAAATCATGTGAAGTGAGTCAACATTTCTGTGGCGGTGTGCCCCAGCCCAGGAGGGGAGAGAGGCGGCGGCAGTGGGCACAGCCCGTCCTCGGAGAGCCCGGTCTGGATCTGGGTGAAGGGGAGACTGGCTGGAAGGTTCCAGCTGTGCAGGAAGCAACGGGATGAGAGCAGCACTAAGGGAAAGCCCTCTCGACAAATCCCTGCTTCCCAGAGGCTCCTGCCTGCGCTCCCCTGAACAGACACCTCATCCATATCTATCAGGAGAGACCTAATTATAGAGCTCGGAGATTTTAATGGCACAGGAAAATTTAAATGCAGTGGAAAATATGAATATTCCTAAGCCAGCAGTCAAAATAGAAAATGATTGGCTTCAGAGCCAATGAATTATAATTTCGGAGCGGGTCCTCAGAGGTGGGGCATTCCTTCCCAGGCAGGGTCCGCACGTGTGGCCGGTGTTCAGCAAGCCCGCGTCTGTGTTTTGCCCGTAGGGCCTTGCTGCCCAGGTGCCATGGCCTCAGCAGCCCCTCTCACTCTAAGCAGATTGCAGGAGACAGCAGAGACGATTCTGGGTCCTGGGCGAGAGGTGCCCAGCTCTCAGGAGGCAGCTATTTGCCTGCACCCTCCCCTCCAAAGGCTCCTGCCTCTCATGTCCCTGAGCCGCACACATCAAAGCCACACGGTGCTTTAAACTGAAGCCTTTCCCAGCAGGCATGGCCCGTGGGTCCTTTGGGGGACTCGCCCGGCCTGGCCCCAGGCACCCCACATATGGGGTTCCCTCCCTCCCAGGAGTGTCCCTACCTATGGAGGAGATGAGGATGTGCCCCAGCTGCTGTCCATGCAGCCCTCAAACTGGAGAGTCAGCTCATAAATCCTGCTTTATTTTATGGACAAATAAATGCTGAGGTAAAATATTCCAGAACTGTAGTTGAATACTTGCCATGGCAGCGGTGCTGTAATAACGGTGGTGACATTAATTTACGGCGCTGTGCCGTGAGAAGAAGGGAGAAGGAAGGAGAGGGGCATTAAAAGAGAAAAATGCCCTTCCTTCGGGTGTGTTCGGATGGGCCTCCCTCGTTCTCAGCCATCGTTAGCTGATTAGGCCTGATGACAGTGTGGACGATGGTGCTGGAGCAGCTGACACAAGGACGCCCTAAAGGTAGGCATTAATTGAGATGGTGTTCATCCCGTCGTCACTGAACGGAACTGCAGATGGTGACATCCGGGTTAGTGCAGTGAACCAGAGCCGGGGGCCGGGCAGGGGCTGAGGGCCTGCTTCAGCCCTCCCCTGGGACCTGGCAGCCGACCTGTGGCCACTTCATCTCCATTTTGAGCGCAGCTGATGGGCCTGTCGGAAGGGGATAAAGTGAGCTTTCCTTCCACCCAGGAGTGCTCTCCTGCTGCCACTGAGTGGCGACCCCCAGGAGCGTCCCTATGTTCCTGGGCTCTGAAGACTTTGCCGAGCCTGTCGGAAGGGCTCATCCCGGAGGGCTTCCAAACCAGTGGGGAGCAGGACCGCAGGTTCTCGGGCAGCCAGTCTTTCTGGGTCCGGAGGGGCGTCCCATCAGCACTGGTGACTGCATCCTGTCCGCACAGAGGTCCCAGCCTGGGCGAGTGACGGCTGCTAAGCCCCAGGGCAGAGGCTGTTTATGTTCGTAAGCTCCGTTGGCAGCAGTCTGGACCAGGTCTAGTTGGCAGGAAGGACAGTTCCAGCTATGTGACCTCTGCTTAAATGTTTTAGAGACCCACACACATGGTCCACAGGGTGGAAAACTGCCTGCCCAGGTGTGAGGAAAGAGGGGGGACCTGACAGTTTTTGAGTGATTTCGTAAGGGCCACAGACTTTCCAAGGCACTTGACGTCTATTATGATCACATTTAATCACCTTATACCTTACTTAACTCCATTTAACTCAGTGGAAACTGAAGCTCAGAGACCTGAGTGCCCAGTGCCCCACAGCCTGTGGGAGATGGTGGCCTCTGTTCGCTCGCAGGAGATGGAACTGAGGACAGGAGAGCGAGCTCTGGGCTCAGCACGTTAGTAACCCTCAGTGCTGTGATTGTTGAGGGTGTTAAGGAGCTGTCAGCTGTCTTTCTTCAAGCTCAGGTCCCAAGGAGCAGAGGGAACATGACTTCTCCCCATCACGTGAAAAGAAAGCACTTTCTCCTTCACTCACCCCCACCCGCCGTGCCTGTCATGTCTGGACAACCAGACAGATGCTCAGGGCTGACGGGTGACAAATCCACTCACAAGATTCAGCTTGCTAAGTGGCAGTGGCCTTTTATTCCCTGACATCTTTCCAGGCCCTTGAAGGGATTAGAACTGGATTAGCCTGAGATGAGCCCAGCTCTGCTGTTATCACCTGTTTATGGGATAATGACATTATCTGGTTTGGCCCGTAAGGGCCTCCTCACAGGGGAGCTTTGTTCTCTTTGATCTTGAGGGTTGCAGGCAACATATCTCCAATCTAAACAAACCCACTGAAGCCTCAAGATAAGTGGTCCAAACACCCTGCAAGAACGAACGAGATTTCGTCTCCCTTCCTGCTCAAGACCAGCAGTGATTTTAGAACTGCGTACCCTGACTTTGAACCTGAGATTCACCTTGCTGTCTTCAGCAGCAGCTTCCCATTTCTCCTTTCACACGTGCATAGTGCTTTAAAGTTTGGACAGGTTTCTGCCACTCGGTAACTCGGCTGGTTGGTACCGCAGTTTGTGAGTGGCCCGGGTGTCTGGTGCCCGTGACATAGGCAGGGACAAAAGCACAGGCTCAGGACAGCCCACGCACTTGCTAGGTCACACCACGTTTTTACTACCAGAGCTGGGATGGAACCCAGCTCATCTGGAACGCCCAGTGGCTTTCCTTAAAGCCCATCTCCAATATGCTTCGCAGCCAACATCTGTTTGGACAGGTTCCAGGAGGT
Source organism: Plecotus auritus (assembly GCF_963455305.1). Taxonomy (NCBI): domain Eukaryota; kingdom Metazoa; phylum Chordata; class Mammalia; order Chiroptera; family Vespertilionidae; genus Plecotus; species Plecotus auritus. The sequence continues at coordinate 61,752,303 of NC_137785.1, forward strand.
CCTTGGCCAAAGTCCACTTCCTAAGTCCCAAAGCTCCCCTACCATCCACCTTGCTTTTGTTTTTAATCATCTTTATTGAGGTACAGTTCATGGGCAGTATGACCTGTTCTAAGTGAGCCTGCCATCAGTTGAATTTTGGAAAATGTACATAGCTGTGCACGCACCACCACAATTCCCATCACCCTCTAATTCCTTCATATCCCTGCTTTCCGTCTCCTTACCCCTCCTGTCACCCGCTGCTCTTTCTGTCACTCTACTGTTGCTTTTCTAGAATTTCACATACAACGAATCACACTACATACTCTTTTACACCTGACTTCTTTTCCTCAACATAAAGCTTCCAGATTTAGCCATGCTGTTTCATGTTTGTTATGTTTTATGACAGAGTGGCATTCCCCCGTGTGGATGTGTCACAGGTGTTTTTTTTACACCCAGTCGTGGACATTTAAGGAGTTTCCAGGGTAAGGCCATCATGAATAAAGCCACTCTAAGCATTTAGGTACAAGTCTTTGTTTTATCTGGTGTTTTAATGGATCTTGAGTAAATGCCTAGGAGTGGGCCTGCTAGGTCATATGGAAAATGTATGTTAACTTAGAATAAACTGCCTGTTTTCCAAATTGGCCATATACGAGTTCCAGCTGCTCCACATCCTCACTGACATTTGATTCTGGCGGTCTCTCAGAATGATTTCACCATTCTGGGGCATGTACAGTAGTAATTCACTGTGGAGCATTGGGTTTCTCTGAACACTGACGATGTGTATCTTCCCACGTGCAATATATATATATATATATATATATATATATATATATATATATATATATATATATATATATCTCACAGCCAGGTAACTTTTTGTTGATGGGTCTTCAACAAATCTTTTGCCCAGTTTTAAATTGGGTTGCTTATCTTCTGATATTTGACTTGTACCTTTTTATATATTCTGAATACAAGTCCTTTTCAGACATATTTAACGAGTATTTTCTCCTAGCCTAGGACTTGTTTGTTTTGTTTTTTTTTGTTTGTTTTTGTTTTTGTTTTTGTTTTTATTTTCTTAACTGTGCCTTTCAAGGCATAAAAGGTCTAAATTTCGGTAAGTCCGTTTTTTTGTGTGTTTCTTTTTTTCCTTAGATGGTTTTTGTGTCTTATCTGAGAAATCTTTACCTAGCCCAAGGTCACAGAGATTTTCTTCTTGATTTTCTTCTAGAAGTGTGTGTTTTGTGTATAGTGTGGTGTGAGGTCAGAGATGAGGTGTGTGTTTTCCATATGGATATATGGGTTTACTGTAAAGATTCCTTTCCCCATTGAACAACTTTGGTACCTTTGTCAAAACTCAATTGACTATATATGCATGGTTCCATTTCTGAACATTCTATCCTATAGCTTGACCCATATGTTTCTACCAAGGCTGTATTGTCTTGATTTCTGTCTTAAGATGTAGTAGTTTAAGTTCTCCAATTTGATTCTTCTTTTCAAATTATTTTTATTTTAATAAGGCTTTTGCATTTGCTCATGCATTTTAGACTCAGCTTGTTAATTTTTACATTAAAATTTTTCAGGGATTTTGATTAGAATTCTAGTGACTCTATAGGTCAACTTGAGGAAAACTGAAACATTAATAATATTAAGTTTTATGGTCCTTAAACATGCACGTCCCTCAATTTCTACGTCTTTCCTACTTTACCTCAGAAATAATCTGCCGTGTTCAGTGCATAGGTTTTGCACACAGTTCATTTTATGCCTAACTTACATTGTTGATACTCTTATTATTGTAAATATTTTTTAAATTTTTACTATTTTTATATATGTACCTTATTACCTGCTACATGGCTAAACTAATTTATTAATTCTATCTTATTTTATGGATTCCTTAAATTTCCTTTATAGATCATATTATCTATCTGCCTTTTATTTCTTTTTCTTAACTTACTATACTAGATGGGGCCTGTAGTACAAATCTGAATTTTGCTAGATTTGATTTGCTAAAATTTTGTTAAGGATGTAGTTCTCTTCTATGGTAATGTCTTTGTCTGGCTTTGTTATCAGGTTCATGCTGATCACATAAAATGAGTGGGACATGTTTCTCCTTCTGTATTTTCTCAAGTGTTTGTGCAGAATTTATATTGCTTAGTCCACAAATGGGTGGTAAAATTCATCACTGAAATCACCTGAGCCTTTGGTTTTCTTTGTCAGAAGTTTTTAAATTATGAATTCAATTACTTTAATAGATATAGAGCTATTCAGGTTATCTATTTCTTCTTGAGTGAGCTTTGGTGGTGTGTATTGTTGAAGGAATTTGTCAAACTCACTTAAGTTATTGAATTTATGAAACAAAATTATTCATATATCCCCTTATTCTCTTTTTAATACCTGTAGGACATGTCCCTTCTCTAACTCCTGATATTGGTAGTTTAGTGTATTTCTTTCTTTACTGATTGATCAATCTGCTTAAAGCTTTATTAATTTTATTGATTCTTTAAAGATACAGATTTTGTCTTTATAGATTTCCTTGATTGTCTGTCTGTAGCAATTTTGTTAATGTCTAATCTTTATTATTTCATTTCTTATTGCTTACTTTGGGTTTCAGTTGCTCTTCTTTTTCTAATTTCTGCAAGTGAAGAGTAAATCATCGCTTTTTGGACTTCTTTTCAAATGCAAGTATTTTGTGCCATAAATTTCCCTTAATTATTGTGTTAACTGTAACCCACATATTTGATATGCAGTCATCCTCCCTTCTCCACAGGGGATTATGTTCCAGAAAGCCCAGTGTACACCTGAAACTGTGGATAGTACCTAAACATATATATATATATATATATATATATATATATATATATATATATTTTCCTATATATAATATTTTCAGGCCATAATGTTTTCTTGTTCCTCTTTTGAGTTTTTTCTTGACCCATTGGTTATTTAGATGCATGTTGTTTAATTTTCAAATGATTGTGGCTTTTCCAGCTATCTTTCTGTTATTAATTTCTAGTTCAGTTCCATTGCGGTCAGAGAGCATACTCCTTATCATTTCAATTCTTTTTTTTTTTTTTTCAGTCAGACTTGTTTATGACCCAGAGTTCTGAGGATGCTTCCTCATGTGATGTAGTGACCACGGTGCTAACCTTACCGGGTCCACAGTAGGGTTAAGGAACAGGTAGCAGTGGTCATAGGTTTGAACCCAAGTAGCCCACTCAGGTACCTGGACACTGGCTTTCGGCACAAAGACAGTGGCAGGAAAGTGCCAGGGTCACAGCTGTTGACAGATGAGACCCCACCTGTGTTTGCAAAACACAGTCAAGTTTCTTACAAGAGCAAATTTATTCAAAGGCTTATGCTTTATCTTGAAAAAAAGGTGTTTTCCATTTTACTGTATATATGCCTACGTCTGTTTTAAGTAAGCTGCCTTTTTTTCTTCCTGAAACATGGAACCAACACGTCCACCCAGGAAGGTAAGCGCGGCTGTCCTGAGGCTTTCCGTGTCCTCCCAGTGGGCTTGGCTGTCTGAGAACGGCAGGACTCTCTCAGTATTGCTGTTTACCAGACCTTTGCTCCTTTTCTGAATCTTCCAAGTTATTAATTTATGGCCACTTTTTATAATCAGAAATTAAATGCTCTATTTTCAAATGCTGTTAATTTTGGTGAGTTGGTTTGGCCCTTGGGGGCACAAGGCCCTTTGGGTTTGCCCACAGGGTTTATGCGGAGAAGGGGCTGGCCCCACGCCCACACATGGCCTGGCTGACAGGCATTCCACTCTTGGGTTGTACAGCACTGCCCTCGGAAACTTCCTTGGGCGATGGCTTCTGAAGGGTTCTGGAGAGTTCAGACGCAAATCGATGGCATGCATTATAAGAGAACGTGAGCTAACAAAGGTGCTTGGTGGGTCATGCATCTTAAAACAGCTTCTTGGGGACTTTAATTGTCAGGATGTTCAGGGGAAGAATATGACCTTATGGGGCATTTTCCAGAATAGAATAGTCTATATATTAAAAGGCAGCAAATGATTCATAACTGGTTGGCGGCTGGGCCTATGGGCCCATGTTTCCCATGTGGATTTTTCCTCTGCATTGCAAACTCTTACATTAAATTGTGATAAATGAAGAGTGGGGGCTCCTCATACAAATCAATGACTCTAGTGTGTGTGTCATTAGCCTGAGAGATGCAGGCAGCGGTCAGTCCCATAAATCATGTGATGATCTGCTGTCTGCAACACGATGCGAGCAAGCAGGCGCATTAGGGAGGTTAAGGAACGAAATTAATCTGTGCATTTTCCTCTCCCCCTTCCGCCTTCCCCATCACCTGGTCATACAGAAAGAATTAAAATCACATGATCCGAACTAAACCAGCTCCAGAACAGTAAATTGGTTAAGTTTGACTTCACCTTTCAACTTTGAGTTAATTATGTATTAGGGGATTAATTTATTCACAGGCGCTGGGAAGGCACCTGGAGAACAGGGGAACCTGCCAGGGCCTCTGATCCAGGTGCCAAGGTTATTAATTGTTCTGGCTATGCCATGGGCGATACCTGGGCAGACGGCGGGGCAGGGGTTGCGCATTGTCCATGTGTGTGTTTGGTTCTGTCCTGCCGAGAGACAGTCAGACAGCACAAGGGGGTTCAGAGGAGGCCCAGACTGAAAGCAGTCTTTACATGAAGCAGGTACTGAGATCGCACCCCAGATAGGAGCTGATGCCTCTCAAAGAGCGACTAGCCTTGGTGTGAACACCTCCAATATGCAGAAGCTGTCCAGTGCACCAGTCTGACTGGGACAACACAAGGGTCCCCATTCCTATATACACATTCTCTTCAAACACCTAAGCACAGTGACTATTTTCTTCCCAAAGGGCCCCCAGCAGCACTTCTCACCACTGAAGCCTTCTGTGAAGGGACTCTTGGTCTCTTTTCTACGGTGCAAGCTCAGCCAGGTGAGAGCATCCATAACTGGAGCAGTTCTTGGTAGGGATCCTGGGCAAAGAGGCAGGGAGGGGGTGGTGAGCCCCTAATGATGGCTGCGGGAGTGGGGCAGGAGATGGGCTCCCATCTGTGTGAGGTCATGTCCAATCGCACAGACACAGCCTCACGAAGAGTCCGTTGCCTGCATGCAGCAAGGAGAGGAATTCTTAGGAACATTGTGGTTTGGAGTTAAAAACTCACAATGCCCAACACAGATGGCAGCATTAATGTTCTGTGTGTGTACAGAAGTCACAGCTTCTGGAGTTCATTCTCATGTTTCTGTATATTGTCTACTCTTCCCAATGGCCAATGAGCTGGGGCCACGGACTCCCATCCAACTCCTTAGGAAACTGAGACTCAGAAAATCTGAAGGACTTACGCAGGCTTAGGCGGCTGGGAAGTGGCTCAGCTGCCACGACAGCCAATGACTCAGTGCAGAAATGATGGGGCCATGTGGGTCTTCCCTTGAGTTCTTACTGCGCAAACCTACAGGTGGAGGATCTTCCAGGTCAAGCATCCTCACTCATTTCTGGAGGCCCAACATAGTTTAAGAAATAAGTTGAACAAACATCTAGAAATTAAGAGGTTCCATATAAAGAAGGGATTGCAGTTTCTCTTGAAAACTCAGAAAATCTGGTCACTGGGTTGATGTGCCATGGCAGTGGTGTGAGGTGGAGATGAGCAGTGGCTCCTGGTCAGGGGTGGGAGATCCCAAGACATTTTTGAGGTCCAGCACACCTACATGTGTGAGTTGAGTGTGGCTGCATGGCAGTTTAGGAGGGAAATGCCTTTGTGTCCTTACTCCCCTCTTGATGGGCATTTAACTGCTTCTGATTTTTCACTGTCACCAGCGATGAAGCGCCAACACCGTGCATCCATCCAGGCTCAGTAATGAGGCTTTTTCCAAAGTTCATTTGTCCTCTGAATGTGTCCTGAGTCCCTTCCTCCAGGGGACCAAGGCCTGGGACACCTGCAGGGACTATGTGAGAAGGTGCCTAGCACAGCCCCCAGCCCATCCTGGGGTATTTTTCCTGGATTGTGAGGTCGAATTTCCCTCAGTTCCCCATGGAGGCTGGCACGGGTAGGACATGTGTCCTGATTCCAGCTGCCTGTCCCCATGTGCCAACCCCAAGGAGCCCAGTCTGTGGCCTGCACATCCCAGACCCATTAAACCTCTCACTTTGTATTTCTTAATTCCTTTAAGAAATCCCAAACCTGTCTCCTTGGATAGAAATAAAATAAATGTAATATCTATTGCTATTGCTTAAACACAAATGATAGTATTTTTTATTAAATACTCTGTTGTCAAATTCTTGACACACCTCATAATAGATAAAATAGCAACTAAAACTAGTTATTTTGTGTTACCTTAGAGGCTTGCAATGTAGTTCACAGTGTATTTACTTGTTATGTTCTGCTTGTCGCATTTCATTATAAGCAGGTGAATTATTCTCCCTCTTAAATTAAAATGCACTCCTATCCCCCAGCTGCCCTTGAGGCTTCATAAAAGGTGAAGGTCTGCAGATGAAGGAGCTGAGAGACTGACCCGCCTGGTGACCAGGCCCGCAGCCCTGCCCTGGCGTGGGCTGCCCAGGCGCAGGCTCGGAGACACCTGGCCATGGGGAAGGGCTGGCAGCCCCGTGGGCTTGATGCTCAACTCTTCTCTGTGCACTCTCCCCGGGCATCCCCTTAGCAGCCTCTCAAGGCTAGCAGGATGGATGGACCACACCAATGCTGCAGGTAAGAAAATGATCCAGAGAGAAGGGGCTTTCCAGTGGAGGTCAAGGTGGGGCTCAATGCACCTCCCTCCTGACTCTGAACTCCCTAGCCCCGACCCCATGCCGCTGCACACCAAGCAGGGTAATGCCTACTTCCACCCCAACAGTGCTTCTGGGAGGGAGTGCCACTGTCCCTCTCGGTGTCTGCGAGGCTGCGGTGTGCAGAGGATCGAGAACCTGCTATGCCTGTGTAAGCACAAGAGCCACGGTTCGAGCTGGCCCCATGTGACCTCAGAGCCCAGTTCAGAAGCAATAAAGGGAAACGTCTTAAACTCCTTAGCATCACCATCCCTTTGAGAGGATGCCCATTTCTCATACAAACAGTTTCACAGGTTCTCTGGACTCTCTGTGTCCCCGGGGACAGGTCAAAGAGTGCTCCAATGAGAGGTGACAAGATTATCTGCTTTTGTTGTTAACCTCATCGAAACCAATGAAAGGCGACCAAATGCTGCAGCCCCCACCTTTCCTGGACCAGAATTTGAAAGGGGCTCCAGGGGAACTTGAGAGAGTGGTTTTTTTCAGGGCTGGGACAGGACCTGGTTTTCTCTGGGTCCACAGGGGCTTGGTAGGGCAATGAGTCTGCACACCCGCCCCCCTCAGATACTCCTGCCTCCGAGCTGCTCCCCTCCCTTCACCATGGCACGGAAAGCCACTGGGTCATGTGCAGTCTTCTGGGCACATCACTGGCAGGAATCCAGGGAGGCTTAGTTTTCTCTCCTGTAAAACGGGAAGAACCTTAGGTCTGCTACACAAATGAAACGAAGGACTTCACATGTTTGTGTTTCTCCTCTGCATACATGAATGGTTAGCCCGTGGTTCCTGGTCTGACCTGTTCCTGCTCTTTAATGTTACAGAGAACACATTCAATATATCTGCTATCTTCATGTATCTTTCAGCACCGGTCACTCCATCATCCGAAAGCTTTGTAGCAACACAGCACCTTTCATCTGAGGCTGCATCCCTAATATAAACACTTCCCAGAGCTGCACTGATAATTCTCAACCAAGCAGGGAGAGCTGATAAGGCCACAGTCACACCAGAGAATTATTCCTCCTAAATGCAGCAGCTGCCTCGCTGTGGAGCCAAATCAAAGCCCTGGGAAACATCTGCAGGAACCTCTGGAGGGGGAGAGAGAAAAAAGCTGCCTCGGAAGTCTTTGGATGGAAAGGAGGAAGCCAGATAAGAAGAATGTGGTCTTCATACATGGGCTTCACTGGGGTCCCCAAATCGCTACCCAGCCTGCCATGATGGAAGTGTCTTCTTTATTGGCCAGTGGACATGAGTACAAGCGTGGGTGTGAACAGAAAGTTGGGGCCAAGGAAAGAGAGGAGCTGCCTGGCCTTTGGGGGACAGACTCCAAACCCTGATTCGGCCTTGCCCATTGGGTAACCTGCTAGTTTTTGTTAGTCGTTTGCTTTGGGAGCTTTCCTCACCACCCTCCTCAAACCCACAACCCTTCAGTGGTGATAAAGTTCACCAGAGATTAAAATAGCTAGGAACGCTCACAGCAAAAGGGAGATGAGCAGTGAGGAAGCGAGGAGAAGGGAAGGCAAGGTAGACAGAAGAACACCGGGAGAATGTAGAGGTGGGTGAGGAGGAGGAGGAGGAGAAGGCAGGGACAAGGGACCAGAGAGGCTATCCCTCAAGTTCTCACAAACACTAGAGGAGTCTGGGAAGCATGGGGGAGGCAGTGTGTCTGACTACAGACAATGGAGTGGAGTGCTTAGCAAATGTTCTGGATTAAGGGGCCCAAATCACACATTTCGCCCTCTTTCTATTCTTACCCATCCCACTGCCAGGTTTCCAGCCTGATAGGCATTATTGGTTTCCCCAAAGCCAGAATTCCGATAGCATTTTGGTCAAGTGTCTTTGCCATCCTCCTAGGTTTCTCCTGGCTCTTCTCTTTCAGTCCCATTTCTGTCTCCCACATCCTTGTCTTTAGTTAGAATAATCTTGCTGCCCTATCAAATGACAGCTCGTTGGCTGCTCCCCATTACCCTGGGGGCTCAGCCCGATTCATGCTGTCCTTCCCTAGGAACCCTAGTCACCTGGCAAGGTATCCCTCACAGGGTAAGGGCTTCTCAGAGCCCAACGGGGCTTATATAAAACCCGCCCACAGCGCAGGTGACCTCTTCTCCCCAAGGCCAGCACAGTGCTCCCTGGGGACATGGCACTCTCTGGGAGAATATCATGATGTAGGTGAAGGGCACTACGGGAATCAATACATTATAAATCTGTTAGACAGCACTTGGGTAGGTAAATGCACGCATGTTATTCACCCAGCAAACCCTCCTGAAAAATAATACTCAACATCTCCCTGTGCTGACACATTCACTCAATTGATAAAGGGTCAGGACTGAGCAAAGCATCGAGTGAATTACCTTTCAGCCGTCCCTTCAAGTTTAGGGTTGCAGTCACCAACAAAACCAATGTGGAAGGGTTCTTGTTGTCTCAGGCAATACCTACAGTGACTCCTAATGAAATAAACTATTGAAGCCTTTTAATCAGAGCACCTGCCTGAAAGGAGAGCACCACCGGGAGGAAGTGAGGCCCTAGGGACCTGTTTCCCCTCACTGGGCAACGCATGAGTGATTCCTTAATTGTAGTAATGATGCATTTACCCTGGACCCAGACGTGCGGGCAGCAGGAGGCAGCAACTCTCCCAGGCGCAGAGCTGGCGTGACCTCAGCTGGGGCTGCACAGGTCTCTGAGCAGCACTGCATCACCGGGGCCATGGCAGTGCCTCCAGGTTGGGGCCTGTTCTGCTCCCAGACATGTGATAAATCGCTACGGAAGGAAAGCTGTGCAGGAAAGGGGCCGTGCTCTACATCTGACCTCCAGGTTCAGTGCTGCAGACGTGGCACCCGGCTGGAAATGCAACGGCTGATGGCCTTGTGCCCACCCCCCTGCTCATCCCTCCTCCCCTACTGCTTCCTTCTAGAAAGTTAGAGAACATCGCTTTAAATATATTCAAATGTTGGGAAACTCAAGGAAATTCAGCAACATCAACACTGATCTAGGAGCTCTCTGCAAAGACTTCCTTCTGTGTCCGCTTGTCTACTCCGGGACACACCTGTGGCCTGCCACTCTCGCGTTCATTCCTCCTCCTCGGTGAAATGCATCCTGCTCTTCCTCGGTGTCTGAGTGACTCATCCATGAGCTCCGTGACGGGCCTGGAGCCCTGCCCAAACCAGTCCGTGCAGCCTGCTTCCTAGCCAGCTCACCCTGCCACCCAGGGCTCAGGACTTGTGGGTTAACTCATGGAGAAAGGCCCGCTTCTCCGTTTTTAATCAAACCTGGACCTACAGGCTGCTTGTTCATCGCCAGAGGGAAAGCCCGTCTGAAAAGTAACCCACACGAAGGAGGCTGGGCCAAGGGCTACAGCATGATTCCAAGCCCGTGGTCACTATCTGAGGCTCTGTTTCCAGCCACCACACCCACCCCTCAAGCAAGAGAGCAAGAGCTTTTTAGACTCTTCAGTTTGTGACCAAGAAGTCTCCTGTTCACTTTAGCCACTTAGGTTTGTTTTTTCCCCTCTTCCTTTCTCTTCCCGCCGCCCCCCCCCCCCAACCCGTCTCTCTCTCTCTCTCCCTCCCTCCCTCCCTCCCCCCCTCTCTCCCTTCCTTCCTTTCTTTCTGTCTGTCACAGATTTCCCCTACCTACAAGGAAATAAATCATGAACATTGGGAAATACAGCTTCTATTTGGGGAGAAAGCCCTTCCGGGGAATTCACGGGTAAGGAGCCCCAGTGTAATCATGCCGTCAGTCCATGAAGCCGCTGTTATCTGAGTGCTAAAAACACACCTTTACCGATAGCCTCTGACTGAAACAAGCCCTAGAAAGCAGTGAAGGACACATTGGAAAGGGATGCTTTTCTTGGCAGGCAACAGAAAAAGAGACCCACCTGTGCGACTGGGCATACTCAGAGGCACGTGGCCTCTTCAAGCCCATGTTTCTGATGGACATAGTGACAGACAGTGAGAGGAGCTTCTGCGACAGAGAGCTTTGCTGAAGCACGAGTGTGCCTGGGATGGACAAGAATGAATCTCCCATCATCCAATAACCCCAACACTTCCCCTGAGGGGCCCCTGAGGTCCCTAGAGCAGAGCTGCTCATACCCTCCATAACTGAACCAATGCATATGACAAATCAGGTAATGAGCCGATCAAGATGAGATTTTGAAAGAAGCTAACGTCAAACCAATAACATCTATTCTCCCTTCCCTTTGGTCCATGTGGAGGTTGCCTTCACATTCAGACCCCAGTAAACCCCACCCAGGTCCTCTATTTTGGGGCCAATGCCAACAGGAACACTCAGTGCCATTAAGGCATAGGCACCAAGGAGAGTTCTGCAGGATCTCTGAGCAGGAAGCTGGTAGAGCACCCCCTGCCCTTTGTCTTCCGCAGTGACGGTTGTTGACATGACTAAACAGAGGTATTATTAGCAGATTAAGCCTGAGAGGCTGGACTCGTGCAGAAAGAGGGCAACAAGAGTGCTGGGCCTCGCTCCACTCCCAATTACTCCACAAAAGCCTAAACCACCAGGTCAGGGATAAAAGTGAATAAATGTTTCTAAATTCTTATCTTAAACACACTTAAGCTTAAAGCTATTTAACTGGGGCTTTAAAAGCATGTGAGCTTCCTGGAGCCCAGCTACCTGCCTCGTTCTCTTGCTCTTATTTTTGCTTTTATCCTTTTAGTCTTGAAGAAGCCTAATTAGAAGCTTGAACAGGGCTCTCTCTCCCTGCCCTTAAATCAGTAATTGGCTTCAGTGCAGAGACTGTCAGGAAATTAACACATCACAACATGACAGCTGTTAATTTTTTCTCCTTATTTGTCATATGAATCACCGCTGATTTGCCGGAGTGCATAACAAATTAGTGGGCTGTAATCAACGGCCTCTCTTCTGTGAGCTGCACCTTCCTTTTTTTCCCTCCCCCCCCCCACCTCTCTCTTTTCCTCTCTCCCTCTAAAGTCCATTACTCCACTGCCTCAGCAGAGAGGACCATTCCTAGGTGTGTCATTGTCAATAAATCAGAATAAGCAAATGCTAAAAGCGCAAGAAGCTCTTTAAACTTTGATGAAGGCTTTTCGTTACATTTTTAAACTTACACTCATAACTGGAATCTTTTCTTTTTTAAATTGTCACTCCCTGGGAATGATAGACTGCCAAGTGTGCAGCCACTTCCTCATCCATGCCAGGGAAGGTGGGACGGCCAGCGTCGTTTGCACAAGCCTGGCTGACCAAGGAGGAGGAGGAGGTGGCATTAGGGAAGGTATGGGGGGTATTAGATTCTGATGGGGTCAGACAAGAGGTCCTACCTTTCTGAGTGAGGGATTTGGGGAGTGAGGTGAATGGGAGGAAGGAGAGGTAAGCAGGCAGGGCAGGAGGAAGAGAAATGGACTCTGGAACCTCATTGCCCCAGCTTTTCTAACTTGTCTTATTATCCACTTAATAAGACATGTGAAAAGGGGTGCGAGCCTTTATTAAATGCCATTGTAGTGGCACCTGGGGTCATAAACCTAATACTTGGGCATCCAGAAGGAAAGGCAGAGAACAAGGGTAATGTCAATGAGGGGCTTCACAATGTGGGTCTGTTCCAGACTCTGAGGCTTGGCAAACAGATCTGTGTTCTCTGCATCTGCACTGTAGGTGCAGAAGGGAGAAGGAGCGCCTTCCTTCTCAGCCTGGACCTTGCTGGATGGACAAATCCTCGTCTTTCCAAGCTGAGTCCATAGGGCGATAGTGGAGCTTCACATGGGGGTGCAGCCTCTCAGGGCTGTGAGCATGTTCTCTTGGATATTGGAGACCAACATTAAACTGAAGGTGGAAGGGTTTCAGAAATAAATTTCTCCTTTCCTTTCTTCTCTCTTTCTTCCTTCTATCCATCCATCCATCTATCCACCCACCCTCCCACCCTTCCTTTCATCCTTCCATCCATCCATCCATCCATCCACCCACCCTCCCACCGTCCCACCTACCCTCCTACCCTTCTTTTCATCCTTCCTTCCACCCAGCCATCCATCCACCCTCCCACCCACATGTCCTGCATGTAGCAGCAGGTTAGGAGCCCAGCCTGTGAACCAGTGGGACAAAGGGAGAGTAGAGGACGGGTCTATCTCAAGATATGACACAGGGAGGAACACCTCAGCCCTACATGAGTAAAGTAATTAGATCTAGCACCCCTCCTGCGCCCCCGGGGAGCCACCTTGTGTAGAATGTGGAGGAAGGTGGGAGGCCCTTGCTCCCACAGCATCGCCATCAGCAAATGAGCTGTACTGTCTGCCATATTGGTCTTAATCATTCTTTTCCCAGGAATTATCCTGGTGACCTTCTTGTGCTGAGTTCTAATTCGGCCACTTGAAAGTCAGATTTAGGCCCTGGCTGGGTGGCTCAGTTGGTTGGAGCACTGTCCCCTACACCAACAAGGTTGCAGGTTCAGTCTCCATTTAGGGCACATATCTAGGTTGTGGGTTTGATCCTGAGTCAGGGCACGAATGGGAAGCAACTAAAGAATGTTTCTCTCCCCCTCCCTCCCTCCCTTCCTCCCTCCCTCCCTTCCTCCTTCCCTCCATCCTGTCCTCTCTCTCTAAAAATCAGTAAGAACATATCCTTGGGTGAGGATTAAGACAAAAAAAGAAAAAAGGAAAACTGGATTTGTTTAGTTTATCAAACACTTTGCCAAGAGTATCATGCACTAGACTCCAGGTTAGGAACCAGGAATTCAATAAATCAGGGTCCATGCTCTTGGCACATGCAAACTACTTAGAAAAACAAGAAGCCCTGTGGCAATATAAAAAAAAAAGTGTTTTTTTAAATTACAACACCCGAGGATTGGAATATGTATCCCTTTGGCTGTTCTTTCCCTTTCCTGAGAGTGAGACGCTCCAGTGGTGTACCAGTTAATAATGCAGATTTTGTAATCAAAGAAAACACGATAATTTCAAGAGAAACATCAAAAGTGCTTTATTCAAAGTAACGTCCATCGCTACCTACACATTTCCCCCATCTTTCAGGTAATTTGTGGATACCATCCCAATAGAACTTTTCTTGTTTTGAGGCAAACCATTCAGAGACCAAATTTTCCACTTCTTTGTATGTTTTGAAGTGCTGCTCAGAAAGTGCGTGTGCCATCGATCGGAACAAGTGGTGATCTGAAGGAGCAAGGTCTGGTGAATACGGCGGGTGTGTTAATACTTCCCAGGCAAGATCTTTTAACGTGTCTTTAACTGGTTTTGAAGTGTGTGATGGTGCGTCATCATGAAGCCAAAATACTTTGCCATGTCTTCTGGCCCATTCTGGTTATTTTAATAGGAAAGCAATATTTGAGTGGTTCAATTTGATCATTTGTTGTCAGTAGCGATCAGTATTAACAGTTTCACCTGGTTTTAGAAATGAAGCAACATTTTACTGATGACTTTTCGGTTTTCCATTTGTCTTTCGTTCAGTTGATGTGGCACCCATTTTCCTTCCTTTAAATCCTTTCCCATTGCTTGTAAATGATCGGAAATTGTTTGCTGAGCAATGTTTAATCTTCCTGCAAGTTGTTTTTGAGTTTGACACACATCTTCATCCAATAATCTTGTAATTGTTGGTCTTCAAACTTTTTCGGTTGACCTGGACGTTCTTTGTCTTTCACATGGAAATCATCACTTTTAAAGCGTTTAAACCAGCATTCACAAGTATCGTGAGATGGAGCATGTTTACCATAAGCTTCCCGAAGTATACGCTAACTTTTTCTTGAAAATAAAGTAATGAATTAAAACTTCCTGCAAATGCTCTTTTTTTGGCACAAAATTCGACATTTTTAAGTGTAAAAATATCTACGATGTTAACACCTTCAGAAAATTTGACATATGAAGTTTTGAACCTTGCTATCAATACAACAAAATAGCATCCATATCAAATCGCATATATGTCAACATATGTGTAACTCTATTGAAAAAAATCCGCATTATTAACCGGTACACCTGGTAAGAGACTCAGACCTGTCATCTGAACATCAGCCATTTGATTGGATAGAGCCAGGAGGTCTTGCTGAGTGAAAGTCATTGAAATCTCTTGGAAATAAAACAATTGTCCCTTTTTCCTTTTACTACTGAGAATTTACAGGCATTTGGTATGTTTAAATAAAATTCAATATGCTCCCTCTTATAAAAATCTCTGCTGAGAAAGTTTCTCTTTAATGTCATTTTATGAGCTTGAAGGAAGGGTTTTTAAGCAAAATACCAATTTTACAATTACTCTGTCAAATCCTAACTTAAGGGGGAAAGTCATTTATCCATTATATGATGTGGAATGAGTTTCCTAGCTCAGGCTTAGATTAACAGTAGCCAAGTTCAAGCTTCACAGACACAGCCAACGGGGGAGTTTTGTAATTTCATGATAAGCCAGGCCCACCATGGGGATGGAACATCTGGTTGGTCTAGGTGAGCCCCACAGGACCAAAACCCATGGGTCCTGACCCTGATTCTATAAGCATTTCCAACACTTAACTAGAATCCAATGAGCTGATAACTCCCACGTCTCACTACCAAGCACTGATTTGCCACCACTTGCTGACTGGCTCCCTGGCTCATGGGCACCTCTAGGGCACACACTGACTGCTTCACTACGCCACCATCCCAGTGCTCCCTGACCTCCAGTCCCGTACCCTTCAGTCCTCCCAGCCCCATGTGCTGTGCCTGCTTTTCCCCAACCACCTCATTTGTGTTCCTCTCCCTTCCAAACTGCTACATGAAAACTCTGTTCCTCAAATCTCTCTTCTAGCTTCAACTTCCTTGTTCTGCCACAGCTGAAGCTGTGGTCTTGGTGAGGCAGGCTAGGGACAAGATTGCCCTGTACTCCTCTATGGTGGCAACTATTCATCCTTCCACGCCCCATGCACATCAGCATCAGAAGTTGTAAACCATTTCTACTTCTATCCCTAAAGATAAGCACCGCCTGGCTTTGCTACCTACCTCTTGTCATGCCAGCATTTACCAATTTCCTGGGCACTTTTCTCATTCATCAGACGCCATGAGAACTGGGTCAGTATCTCCCCCTCCTCCAACCCATTGTCCTCATTGGGGGTGACCTCAGCCTTAACATGGATGACCAATCACCCATTACCGATGCCTCACAGATGACAGATTCACCTGCTAATGTCCAGTGACCTGCATCTCACCCTACTTCATCCATCCAGGTGACTGGTCGCCCCCAGAAACTATGACTCTCTCCGTCTTAAATGCTAGAAGCATCCCATTCTCAAGCCCAGGGTCCTGTCCTAGCTCTCTTGAAAGTTTCCTCATTTTATATATTTTTTCTATTTTACTGGTATTTCTAGGCCCATGATGCCAATGCTGTCTTCCTTCCCAGTAACGCCCTCTGCCTGTTTCTTCATCTGCTCTCCCTGCTCTTTGTTTCTCATGTGAGTGTCCACCACTTTCTCTGACTCCATCAATGCAAGTTTCCATGTTGCAGCCTCAATATATCCAATGTATCTTCTGCTCTGCCCCAGAAGCATCATTTCCAAAGCCAGCCTGACCTCACAGCTTATGTGCTTAGTTACTGCTACAGGTCCTTCCGTGCTTAACTTGTGTTCAAGGGCCTCCACAATGGGACTCACCCGCCTCCCTAGGACTGTGGGTCATCCTTTGCCACCCACACCACATGATCTCTTCCAGAAACATGAGCTCATTCTGCTCCTTAAAGTACTAGATTTTATCTTATCTCAGACCTTTGTCGTCTGTGTTGTTCCCTCTGACTAGGACACCTTCGTCTGCCTACTCACCCCTCAGGTTTAAGCTGTAATGTTGTTGCTCTGTGCAGCCCCTCAACACCTGCCCCCTGCTACCAACCTCACTCCCCAGAGACTGGGGCCTTGGTTCCTTTCCTGTGCAGCACAGTAGCCTGATGGGCCAGCTCCTCTCACATGGCCTCTTGGAGTGACTGTTGCAAGTAGCCCCCTCCCCCTTTATGGTACAGAGGCTATGAACTACCTCAGTGCTAGGGCCAGCACTAAGCATAGTGCCTCGCATGGGTAGGTTCTCTGGACATGCTGGCCACATGCTTCGTTCAGTGTCCACAGGACAGACCTGGGCAGACCTTTCCACTTCCCGAAAGCCAGTCTATATCCTGGGCTCCACAGTGGGAATTAAATTTATTACCTGAGCTACTTTTGGGTTTCGTAAATTTCCTCAGACAGCTGGGTAAATGGAAGCATCTCTGTCCTGACAGATAAGAACTCTCCGCATGAAGCTGACCAGCTGGTGATCTCCATCTCAGAGCAGCTGTTGGGCCTGCATAGACAGAGCGGAGCCAGGCCCCAAAGCCACACCCCTCACACATGTCTGAACTCTCTCTGGTGTTCCACAGAAGGCCTTGCAGTTAGGATCCTTTTTCAGTTCAGCTGTTCCTTAAAATACAGTCCACAGAGGGAAAACTGAGAAATGGTTTCCAGACTGAGCAGAGTGAAAGGGGCTGGGTGGAAGGAGTCAATGACTGGAAATCATCTCAAGTCAGTCTGTGCTGTTCAGGCAAAAATCAAGAAAGGCACAGCAAACCAAACAGGACAAAAATGCTCCTCAGCTGGGCCGACCCAACCCAGACCACCCACTTTGCGGAATTCCCACAGCTCAGCAGATTTGCTCCCCAGGGACCGGAAGGGCCAAAGAGTGAAAGAGAAGAGAACAGCTTCGACCAGCATGACCCTCCCCAAGTACTTGGTGAGGAACTTCAACTGCAAGTCCAGCCAGAGGTGCCAAGTGTGCAAATACCCTCCTGCCTCCGTTTCCCCTTTGATAGAGGAGCACACTTCCTGGGCTAATTTACCCTATGAGCCTCCAGGGGAAACCAGGGGTATCAGTGAGGCCTGGGGAGGGCAGCATTCTTTGAAAAGGTGTGTTCGGGGCACATTATCCCTTTATAATTAAAAACAAATATTGCTTTCCTATTAAAACTTTAGAGAAAGTCAAGACTGATGAAAACAACCAGCTTCCCTAGAGAGCACAAAGATGGAGTCCTTTTAGCTCCTGTACTGAGTCTGGAGTGAGGATGTGAGGATGGAGGGATGGGATGTCACTTTGTTCATTGGTTTTCCAAACCACCCCCCAAAATGGAGGGTAGAGACTTGCACATTGTGCTTGTCACTGATTCCCCAGTACCTAGACACAGGCCTGGCACACACGTATGTTTGTTGAATTAATGAATGAATGAAAGAAAAGGGATGTAAGAATGAGTGATCATGAACCCACAGAGATGGGCACTGTGATTGGAGTACCTTGCTCAACGCAGGTAGGTGGACACTAAAATTTATTGTGCATTGTTTATCAAAACAGAATGTAAGTTAAAAAGAAAAACTTTTCCAGGAAACTTTTCTAGAGCAAGGGTCACCTTTACCAGTGGAGATACGAGGCCCAAGAGGGAGGGAGATGTGCCTGCAGTTGCTGAGCTGGTCAGTCACCAGGCTGCGGCCAAGCTGAGGGCCCTGAGCCCAGGTCAAGGCCCTGACAGGGCCCCTTCCTGCTGTGGGCCTCAGGAGGGCTGTACCTGCATCCCCCAGGGAAGCTCACCTGGAGTTAGAATCTGAAGACCAGGCCTCAGGGCCTCCCACCAGGAGGGCAAAGATCTCCCCTCTTGAATGCCCTGAGCCCTATTGTGAGATCCCCAATCACTGCAGTTCTCAGAGCTTTATTACAGCTTTGGGGCAAAAGAGCAACAGTTGCAGTTTCTATGATCACATCAGCAATCAAACTCAGCAGCTGGATTAGCCTGGTTTGGGGGGAAAATAATTCTAACTACAGGAGAACCGGCACTTTGAGTCCAAGATTATGGGGACACCAAGACTATTGCTGGTCCCCTAGGTGGTAGTGATTTGTGCTAACAACAGGGATTTCTGAGCATAGGCAGAAGTGTGTGACTCGCTTTGCCGGTGACATGTGACTGGAGTTGTCTATGTCACTCCCAGGGTAAACTCCTTTAAAAGACCGTAGGTGATTTTCTACCTGCCCTTCTTCATGACAGTAAGACCAACAGCATCCCAGATGCCGGACTGTCTGCCAACCTGAGACTAATGAGCATGGTGAGAAGCAGATCCCCTCCACTGACTTAACATGTACATGTAGCAAGAGGGAGAAATTATTGTGAGTTGGTGAGTATTTGGAGTTATTTGTTACTGTGGCACAATCTCTCCTACCCTGGATGAAACACTACATTTCCACTTCAAGTTCTCCGGTGCTTTCCTTCATAACTACACTACAACCCAGAACCTCACCCTGATCAGCGTCTACATTATCTGGTTTCTGCTTCCCTTCCAACCTCATCTTCCGTGGGTGCCACCTTGCTCATCTAGTTCTAGCCAAATGGTCCTTTCTGTTCCTTAAACATCCAAGCTCATTCTTCCCTCATAGATGAGGCACTTGCTGTTATCTCTTCCTGGAATAATCTCCTCCAAACCCTCAGCCCTGCATGAATTCATCCACTCAGCTGCCACCTCCTCAGAGGGACCTTCTGTGACTACTGTGCAAAGGAGCCCAGTCACTCTCTATTACATTAACCTCTTTTCATTTTCTCTTCAGTATTTATTATTTCTGAAATTACTTAGTCTTTTCTTTATGTTTGCTCTCCCCTCTAGAACATGAGATAGGAATGTTATCTGGTTACAGTACCTAGAAAAGGTACATATTGAGAGTTCAGTAAACATTAAATGAGTGCGTGGATGAATATGGAAATCAGTGAAATCCATTGCCTCGTGATCAGACCCAGACAGAGGCTGAATGAATGGCATTCGTTTTCACAAAGGGATAACAACTCGGCCCAGAAATCCAGCAGAGCTAGCCCCCGTGGCTCCTGGCAGGGACACAGAGCTCTGATTTGGACTACTGACCATTTCCTCCCAGACAGAGGCACCCGATTCACTGTGATAAATGGCCCGTGCTTTTCATCGCATTTAGTGGCAAACTCTGATCCAAGTGGAACTGCAGCCAGGTGGCTCCTGGGAGCACTGGAATACGACTTCCAGATAGACCACAAAAGCTGGTGAGGCTCATAGTGTTCCAGATACATTAACTCAGTCCCCAGGAAGCACACACTCTGGTAAAGGAAGGCAGCCTCCCCCTCCCAAGCACTAGCAGCCGTGGTTCATCCTCATCCCAGTGAAGGATTCTTGCCCTGCGGCTGCAGAAGCTCCATCAATGTCAGCACAGGCCCAAAGCAGAGGGACAGTTGCCCAGAGTGCATCCACTAGCAGCCTTCTAGGGTTATGGCTTGTGCCCAAGCCTGTATTGCCCTTCGCCAGCCGGGCCAGTGCAGCCCCATGGCCACCTAGCCTAGCTCACCCACCTATTCTCAGTGTCCAGAGGAACTTCAGCCTATATCCTCCATAGAGACCCCAGAGGCTGTCCCTGCCCCTGAAATGAAGAGGTCAGGGCTCCAGTACAAGATTCCCGTCCAGCCCACGGGCCGCTTTACCTTCCAAGTGCATCCTCACTGAGCGTCGTGCCCCTCCCCTCTGTCCCACTTCTCTCTCGCCTCCTGCCCTTCTTCTTCCTCAGCCTGTGACCTAGAATACCCTTCAGGTCTTTGCATTCAGCTCTGCCTTTTGCTCCGCTCTGTGTCTCAGCAGTGCTGGGTTCCTCCATGCTCACTGACTCATCCTCTCCACCCAGTTCTTTTTTTATTGTTAAATATATTTTTTATTGATTTCAGAGAAAGGAAGGGAAGAGAAAGAGATAGAAACATCAATGACGAGAGAAAATCATTGATTGGCTGCCTCCTGCACACCCCCCACTAGGGACTGAGCCCACAACCAGGGCATGTGCCTTGACTGGGAATGGAACCATGACCTCCTGGTTCATAGATCAGTGCTCAACCACTGAGCCACACCAGCTGGGCTCCACCCAGATTTTTCCTCTCAACTACTTCTGGAGGGTCCGAGCAGTCCCTGGACTAATGCTCATTCATGGTAAAACAAACAAACAAACAAACAAGGGTGAAGAAGTAAGATTTTAGGAAGCCAAAATTATTCACTTTAAAGAACTGGCTATTACTAGTATATGCCCTCATTTGGGAAGATTTTTTTTCTTCCACAAAATAGAGACACTCACTATTTATTTTCATGTACTCACCTGGCCAAATAAAAATTTGGCAACCTCAAATTGGTTTCACAATTTTTATGTTTACTCTCCTATGATAGAGAGCAGAAGCCTATAAATATGCAACCCATAGCACTTCCCTGTCTGCCTGGTTTGTACCTGGATTACATGATGCTGAAACACTCATTGTCACCTTTCCCAGGTCTATATCCCTCAGCTCTTCTGTTCTCATCAAAGGCACCACTACCCTCCTGACCCCCGAATCTCCAGCTGGATCCATCGGGGCTCTCCCCTCATTCAATGGACCACACACATTGCTTGTTTAGTCTCCACTCCTTTGGGCTCCGTTTCTTTCTTTCTGTGTCACTGCCACACCCCTGATTCAGGAACCTGTTACCTCACATTAAAGCTGGAGTATAGCCTCCACCTGTTCCCACAAGCCAGTGTTGTTTTTTTCTGTTAATCCTTACCCGAGGGTATTTTTTCCACTGATTTTAGAGAGAGTGGAAGGGAGAGGGAGAGATGAGACACAGAGAGAGAAACATCAATGTGAGAGAGATACATAGACTGGTTGCCTCCCCACACACACCCTGACCAGGGCTGGAGATTGAACCTACAACTGAGGTACATGCCCTTGACCAGAATCAAACCCGCAGGCTGAAACTCCAACCACTGAGCAACCGGCTAGTGCAAGCCAGTGTGTTTTTAACCCATCCTGATCCATCATGTACAAGCTGGTGCCTTAGTCTAGAAGTCACACATCGGAGGCCAAAGGGCTGTGCCAACAATAGGACATATTAGGTACAGAGAGGTGAGAGTTTTCGCTTTTCTTTTTTTATCGGGGTCAGCATTTGCATATGTAAATACTGGAAGACCTAGCAGTGCTGGGTTTGCATTCTTGGGTGTCAACATGTCTCTGGAGCTAGGAAAGGCATCCCCTTCCAGGTGGCTGCCCCTCCAGTTTGTCCAGACCCTGCCACCCCCTGCGGCATCACCTGGCCCACACCACACACGAATGTCGCCTATGCATTGTCTAAAGGCACTCATGTCACAGGTCCTACATTAGTCCTCTCACATTTCTTTTCAAGGAACTTAAGTTTGTATGTTCTGCACAAACTCTTAGGTCAGGAGGCTGAAGAGAAGCTTCTTAGTGCCTTAGTGAGCCACAGACAGCCCTCATCTGGCTTCCCTTTCTGTAGGATAGGCTACCAGCTTAGTCTCTAGGGCACCATGAGACAAAATGAAGAAGTGCATTTCTTTGATGCTTTGAGCTCCTTGGAGAGCAGGTAACATAAAAATTCAAGGTGTTATTATTAGAGAGTAAGAACTTTTGTTATAAGCTAATTAAACTCACACCTCACCACTTTACACACAAGGAAGAGGCAGCATGACAGTGTGACATGCTGAGCAGGACGAGTTCTGCATGCACGCACAAGACAGCTGCCTCTGCTGCCACCGCCTCGCCGTGGTGTGTGTGAATCTGCTCCTGCTCCCACCTCTCTTCCAGCCGACATTTGTGGGAGAGGCTGATGGAGCTCTGGGCTCTGCACACGGCATTGACTGTTCTCTGTGTTAAGAAGTTGTCAAGATGAGGTCCGGTGAATGACAACTTGGTAAGGCAGCCCACAAGGGTTCCATGCGTACCACCCTTAAGACACACCTGCAAGACACACTTTAGAAAACATGTTTCTTTTGCGATGGCTTTAGCAGTCCCCTGGGGTGGACACTGTCATTCTCTACCAGAGGCGGCAGCAGGGCTGGCCCTAGGACCCAGGAGGGCCAAACAAGGGACCGTGGGCGCCAGAGCTGTTGATCCTGTTGCCCTGTCTTAGGGGACTTGCGGAGAAACACCATTTTCCTGCTTTTCCAGAGCCAAATAAGAGCCTATCCATGGAAGGTAAACGAGCTGTCACTGAGGAGAGAGAAGTGGAAATTCATGGTTCTCTTGTGAGGCAGAGACATCTGTGTTATTGCACCCTAAGCCAATAGTTTTTAAAACAAAGTCATAAAACAAGCTACTGTGTATAAGAGAGGTAGAAGCCAGGCAGGCTCCCTCTACTCTGTGTGGAATTTGGAAAGAAACAAATCTAAAAAAAGACTGGGAGGAAGATGACCAACAACAGGACACAGGCCCTGGATGGCAGCTGGAGCCAAGGCTGCTTCTCCCCGCTGAGGGAAGAGGCCCTGTGTGCGCGCAGGACAGAGGGACACCCATGCCGGAGAAGGCACAGAGGGACACCCATGCCAGAGAAAGCGCAGAGGCACACCCATGCCGGAGAAGGCGCAGAGGCACACCCATGCCGGAGAAGGCACAGAGGGACACCCATGCCGGAGAAGGCACAGAGGCACACCCATGCCGGAGAAGGCGCAGAGGCACACCCATGCCGGAGAAGGCGCAGAGGGACAGAGGGACACCCATGCCGGAGAAGGCACAGAGGCACACCCATGCCGGAGAAGGCGCAGAGGGACACCCATGCCGGAGAAGGCACAGAGGCACACCCATGCCGGAGAAGGCGCAGAGGGACAGAGGCACACCCATGCCGGAGAAGGCACAGAGGCACACCCATGCCGGAGAAGGTGCAGAGGCACACCCATGCCGGAGAAGGCGCAGAGGGACAGAGGCACACCCATGCCGGAGAAGGCGCAGAGGGACAGAGGCACACCCATGCCGGAGAAGGCACAGAGGGACAGAGGCACACCCATGCCGGAGAAGGCGCAGAGGGACAGAGGCACACCCATGCCGGAGAAGGCGCAGAGGGACAGAGGGACACCCATGCCGGAGAAGGCGCAGAGGCACACCCATGCCGGAGAAGGCGCAGAGGCACAGGGACAGTGGGGACAGAAAAGACACGGGCTCCGTGCTTTCCTTGGCATAAGCCCAAGAAAGCGCCCCTCAGTCGGCAGGTGTGCTCCTGGAAATTCAATCACCACACATACCTGTGCTGAGCATCCTGCACACGCTGGCTTCCACAAACACCAACCCACTGCATTTCTAAAACCACTCTCGACGCAGGTCCAGTGGAATCGATCGCTGGTCTCATTTCCAGATGAAGAAATGGCCGTGTGGAGGGATGCTTGGTTTGCCAGCATCGCCGGGCAGGCCTCCTGTCCGCCCTCCTCCCTTCATCTCTCACAGGCTCCCCCTCAGAATGCTCCCTCAGGAGCCAGGCCCACAGAAACCAAGGCTCAGGCTCTGCATGATTCTAGAGTCCAGTGGCCTGGGATCGAGTCCTCACTCCGCCGCCTCTGCTGTGTGAACTTGGACCAGGACTTCATCTCTCTGTGCCTCAGTTTCCCCCCGTCAAATGGGGATCAGAATGGCAACTGGCCCACAGGATTGTTGTAGCATTGCAGCATGTAAAATACTTAGAAAGGTGCCTAGCACTATATAACATGAACACGTATTTTCTTAGGTTGTGTGGCTCTTTCTAGCTCATTTGTACACATTTATGCACATGTAAATATATTCAGTATTATTTTGTTTGGTTAAGAAATATTAGGATGAACCATCCTCTGTGAATCATTCTGCAACTCACTTTCACTCTAATAATCCATTAGCTTCACTATTTCCCCCTGCAGCCTCTTGCACACTGGACCTGAGGCCGCGTCCACAGAACCGTAGAGTTGGGAGTCCAGGCAGCATGGGCTCGCCCCCCTGCTCTGTGGGTCCACACGGGTCCTGCCTGCAGAGTATGATGCTGCGAAGCTGTACATCTGATTCGGTCCTGCTCCGGCCCCAGGTGCCTGTCATGCTGCAAAATGGCCTGGTGCCATAGGCACTGCACCTTCCTCAAATGAAGTTCATTTTATTATTATTTTTAATATATTTTTATTGATTTCAGAGAGGAAGGGAGAGGGATAGAAACATCAATGATAACAGAGAATCACTGATTGGCTGCCTCATGCACACCCCCTACTGGGGATCAAGTCCGCAACCCAGGCATGTGCCCTTGATGGAATCAACCCAGGACCCTTCAGTCCGCAGGCCGACGCTGTATCCACTGAGCAAAACCAGCTAGGGCCGAAGTTCATTTTAAATGCACAAAGGCACAGAACAATTTGGAGGAGACTTAGTCCATCTCTGTGTATGTGTATGTCTGCGTGTGTGTGCACATGTGCATGCAAAGAATCACACTGGAATGCCTTAGCTCTTGCATCAGGGCACGTGTGGACTGAGTATGTGGGAGCACAGCCACCCACAATGGTGACTGCTCTGTTTTTCAGAACAAAAAAATACCCCTGGTTATTGGCAAACAGCCACCATCTCTTCCACTTAACATCTCTTATCCTCAATTCCTCACCTTACCTGATGATGCAATAGGTCCATAGACAAAACGTTTGAGGAGTGGCAGAGACAGAGTGGATCTCAGATGGAACCCCAGCCAGCAGCTCAGTGCTGCTCCAGAGAAGACATGCAGAAAGGACAGTGGCAACATTCAACTCTGCACTTAGCTGCTTCTCATTAGCAAGCTCTCCGGTGGAAGCCGCACAGCCACTCTCCGGCTCTGAGGCTTTGCCATCCACCCACAGCAGCCGGGGTTAGTCAATAATAACAGCTTATTAAAAAACAGCGGCACCGGCTTGTTTGCACTGTTATTATCAGTGCCCGGCTTCTACCCCAGAGGCCCGGAGAAGGTGTGCGACCTGCTTCCTCCAGAGCAGTCCTCGCAGAGCCTGCCTCCAGATCTGGGGAAGGCAGGCACGTCCTTAGCAAACGCTCACAGCGTAATTGCCAGGCAGCTATGGTCTGTTGCAGTAAAATACAGCCATTGGCGGCACGGCGGGTTCATTAGTCAATAAAGCACTGCCACGCGTTTTATTGAATTGTAACCCTATTTTGCCCTGACGCGGACCTTGTGGAGCTTCCACCTCCATATAAATCTGAGTGATTCATTCAGCATTCCGAGTCGGCTACAAGGAGGATTTGGCCCAATTCCAATGCAGCCCTGCTCCATGTGCTCTCTCTGTTATCTGCCTTTGCCCCTCTTGTTAGTGGGGACATTTTGATGAAAGCGCACATCGGAAGTAAATCAGGGAGTGAGTGGCAGGATTTACATGAAGGCTTTCCTGTGGGCCATGTGACCCATTTATGTATAAACTGAGGCTGCCCTGACATGGCCCACGGAGGCCCAGGCCTGCTGAGGGAACCAGCGGGCAACCTCTCAACTGCCCTGTGTCCAGCCAACCCACTGGCACCTTTAGAGAAGCTTCTCATTCCTCTAACATCTGATTCGAAATAAATTTCACACAGTCTTATTGTGAAAGCTGTTTATTTAGGGACCAAAATTCAGTCCTATCACTATAATTCCTACCCTCAAAGTCAGCTGCATACTAAAAGTAAAAATAATAAAGTAACACTCAATTTTATTCCTTCCATATCTGTTCAAAGTATCACAAATAACTTGCTAATTTAAAAAAACCACATCCTGTTTGTATGCAACATTCTCATATGGTTGGGTCTGGGACAATCTAAGCAAGAAGGTGGATTTGAAAATTGCAAGAAGTGAGAAACAGAAAAAAAGATTTATAAAATGTTTTGAAAACTGATGGAAAACATCCCTTTGGCTTTTAGAACGTGTTATTTTAAAAGAGTAGGAAATGTGAAACTTATTACCAGAAACCGGGGTCTATGATCCACTATTTTTAAAAAGTGGCAGCAAATAGGGAGAAATAACTAAAAACGAAGGCCCCCCCCCAAGCAGAGGAAGATGGGAATACAGAGGAGTTCCGGAGTTCCAACGCCAAGTGTGTGCTCTGACTTTCCTGACCAAGGAGAAAAGCACTGAGCGCATCCTTTCACCGCTTCCTGTGGGAGAGCCAGGACTTGCACACGGAGCCCCACAATCACATCTGGCTTTGCAACCACACGAGTGGCATGTTTCTCCCTCAGGGTGGCTCTCTATGCAGCATCAGTGGGGAAGCATCAGCCGGGAGCACGGTTACAGGGCCGGCTCTCACAGTTTCCTGTTCTCCCGACTGCGGACAGTTCAGCGAAGGGAATTTGGGGAGCACGTGGGCAAAACACAGAAGATATTTTCCTCTGGCTGGTGAGGCTGTGAGAGTCCATTTCAGCAGCAGGAGACCCCCGTCCACGGCTGGTGAGGCTGTGAGAGTCCATTTCAGCAGCAGGAGACCCCCGTCCACGGCTGGTGAGGCTGAGGGTTTTAAGGGGCCAAACAAAGCCAGAACAGCAGGGCAGACAGAGGCACTGAACACAAGGAAACATGGACTTGGCCGTGGCTTCAGAACATGGTCTATACGGTCCTGCCCATCAGACCCCAAGAAACAAGCCCTATTTGCAGGCAGCCAGGGCAGGAGCATGTCCCCTCCTCTGCCTCTCTCTCTGCCGCTGCCACGCGCAGCCCTGATGCTCATAACTAAAAAAACAAGTTCATAATTTAATTTGGGGAGACTGGTTGGCAAATGCTCATTAAACAATTGGGTCTTTGGAAACTCTATCTTTAGATTTTTTTTAAATTGACCTATTATTTTGCTGGCTCTGGCTGCCAGAACCCCCACCGCAAACAAGGAGATCCTTGCTACCTGGACTTCCTTTGATGAATAGTTTTAATTAAAAAATTCTGTACCATAAGTATTTTAATGTTACAAACATTCCAAAGGTATGCAGTCATAAATTTAAAAACACATTTAAATTAATCTATAAATATGCTGCCAAATTGACAGGGTATATTTAAGCAGGGGTATGTGGCATAGTGAGCTAATAGTGACAATTAAGAATCATGTAAAATAAATGAAAATCAATACTCAGAACAGTTGGGAAAAAAAGAAAAAAGAGAAGAACTGAAACAACATGTAGTTTGTCCATTAGGGGAAAAATTAGGAGCTGCCTGGAGGCCTGAAATGTCAGCTGTAGTGAAGGAAGGGCGGCTGGTAGCGTTCTTTCCTCATCGTCATGGATCATAAAACTCCTGGGAGCCCAGGAGGGGCCAGCCTGGTGGTCTGGGAGGAGGATGGCGGTTTTACTTTGCTGAATAAAAGCCATACCGTGCCAGGTATATGTCTAAAAGACACCATCAAAAATCCTTGAGCTCCCTGCCAGGTGCTGACATGTGGACGCTTACTTTTTGTACTAACGATTTGTTTGCTGCACCAGGACCGGTTGTGGGGATGCTCGTGTCCCCAGAGGCAGCAGGCTTTGGGGCTGTGACAATCAGCTCTCCTACCTGTGCTGTGCGCGTTACGTACCCTCCCCTAAGTGGGACAAAATGCTCCAGGGACCTGTGTGGGCCTCGCTGCGGTTAGCACCCTGTGTGTGCCGCTCCCAGCACTATGCAGCGTGCCTGGCTCAGCAGACCAGGAAGCGTGCTCTAACCTTCATCACCACATTCGCAGAAAAGACAACTCTGCGTCCTTCAATCAGGCACTTCCCTCTAATTAAGGCATATTCACTTTCCCCCCTAATTAGGTATTCTTTGTTGCATAATGTTTGCTCTAATCTTTCGGAATCTTTCTCAATATCCAGTCATTACAGGCTCCCCTCGAATTCAACCAGAGCATATTATTTTTTCTGCTAATTATATCCTCATTTACAGATTGGTGCCTCTTCTGATTGGTTCTGTGTACCAGTTGCTATGACTTCATTAGTCGGGTCTCCTGACCCTGTTATTTCTTGTGACAGGACTTGCTCCTCCTGTCCTATGGCTCCAGATCCCTGGGTCACTTCTCAAGGACTGAAAGTGTGTCAGACACACAGCTGTGGGGGTGGGATCACGGCTGCAGTCACTAATTACGCCACAAGGCCCCCATGAACATCACCACCACTGGCGAGACCTTCTCTCCTCCTCCTTTTCTAAGTGAATATTTTAAAGGTGTCATTAACAGGTTAGTTTCATGTGTTTTTTTAAATGCACCTGATTTTTTTTTAAAGCTACAAGTGTTTTCCCTGCTCCGGCTCCCAAAGAAACCATCATTCATGTACAAAACTTCAGGACCTTTAGTATTGTGTGGGGCTACCACTGTGTGAGGACAGAACTCAGGCTTCACCTCCATTAATCTAAAAAATATTGAATTTTAAAATATTAAAGTGTTGTTAGTAGAATTTTCTAATTCCGGGCATACACAAATAAAATAATAAAAACAAGCAAATTTAAAAAATATATGATGACATAAAACTATAAAAATTATAGTTGTAAAAAAATAACAAAATAAAGGTCTCTGGGCAACCACATTTAAAAAAAGAGTTTCACTGATTAGACAAGATATGTATATTAATAGATAATTGAAATGAATGAAGTACATTTGCATACCAATGCTAGCTTTTTAATAAGCAGAGTAGGGAAATGGAACTTGAAATTTTGGGGGTACCACGGGCAGTGTGTTTTGAACCCCACCTTCAGATTCTAGGCCACTGGGATAACCCAGTTTCCTGGAATCAGAGACCTGAGGAGAATCAAGCCTGCAGAGTTTAAATGCAAGTTAGTTAATATGAAAAATGCTGTATCTAGTTGTTTGCAAAATTACTTTTGTTGATTAAAAGGCTCTTCAGAACTTCCGGCTGGTGAAAGGGTTTTAAATTGTCTAATGGTGATTGTGATTGCTATGCAGAAAAAAGGCAGTGCAAAGCAAACCATTCTATCACTGAATCTTTGTTAAGCAGGCCTTGAAAGTGTCTGACAGCATAATTAATCTTGTGATATGAACAAAGAAACCAACTCAATAGTATTGAAGATGCTTATTAAAAATACTAAATACCTTCTTCCACTTAAAAACCTTTTGAAATAGTGAGGGAAGTGGCATTACCTTTTTGTTTTTGCAGCATTTTCCACTAAAATTGATACTAGGGTCTTCAGCACAGCAGCAAGACTGTGCAGCATACAAAAATAAGAATTAGTTGAGGAAAAAAAAAACACACACGATTACCGACCAGGGAGCCTGGCTGGACTCACCAACCTCGCAGCTGCAGGCTCTGACAACACCTCGGGCAGCGATTCCAGTTGCCAAAGTTGAGGCAGAATTAATGGTTGGCAATGCTCCTGTGGTAACAAAAACCTAAAATAGGGGGCCTTCCTTGAAACTGCTCTTTTCAGGATCTCAAGTGAGGACTGTGCTTACAACCATTTGTGATTCTAAAGAGCTTCAAAGATGCAGGGCATATTTGTGTTATTTGGGGTTCCTTTTTGTTAGGGCAGAGCTTGGGATCCAGTTATCAGGTCTTCCTGGGTCCCCCGGGAAAGTCAGTTCTATCTACACCCTGGGAAAATGACTGATGCCCCAAGGAGCCATCACCACTATTTCTAACCTGTGCTGGCAGCAGAGTGGGTCACTGTGGGGAGGGACGGGGGCCTTAAGTGGGGCTTGAGGGATGGTTTCCCCTTACTTGCTGGAACTTTTACCTGGGATAAGTCATTGACTAAAGAGAGCACTGATATGTGACACATTTGCAGTTGGCAATTGCTGTGCAACCAAACACTATACATTTCAATGCACAGACAAGCATTCATTTAGCTCACACATCTGTGGGTGGCTTGGAGGTTGTCTATCTGGCTGAGCCTGCCTCTGCATCTGCAAGTCAGCTGGACTCCACTGCCCTTGGCTAGACCTACCTGGGGTAACCTGGCTCTGCAAGGCTGTCATCTTCACTAGCCTAGATATGTTCTTGTTATGGCGGTGGCAGGAAAGCAAGAGGGCAAGTGAGCATGGGGGAGGCGCCTAAGGCCTAGGTGTCTAACAGGGGTGAGTGCCAAGGAGTGCCAAGGTACAGTCATTGGAACAGAAGCTTTTGCAAAGGGGGGTCAGACAGGGACTGAAGAGACACATTAATGCACTGGTATGTAGCACACTTACATCCTGCACTTACTGGCTAAGGAAAGTTATAATTCAAACGCTTTTGCAAACTAAGAGTAAAAGGCAATTTCTTTCCCTTAGTATAGAGGAAAATAAATTTGAATGACCTATTAGTTTCTCGTGAAGCCAGCAAAATCAGAGGAGCGATAAGTAAGCAGAGTACGTATGGGTTGGAAGAGATGGTTAAACCATCGCCATCTGCAGTCAGTATGTTCCTCTACCAAACAAAGACACAAAGAGAAACATCAACAGGAAAAAACGTTTTTGTTAATAAGAAAGTTCCACAAGATGGCTGGATAGAACACCAAACTTCAAAAATCAATAGCTTTTTCTTTGCTTTTTTTTTCACCAATTATAACCAACCAGGAATTACAATTAAACGAGAAGATATAGAAAACCTAGAACATATTCGCCAATGATACATCTGATAAGGGGTTAATATCCAAAGCTTATTAAAAACTCATACAATCTAACACCAAAAACCCCCACAATCTGATTAAAAATAGGTGGAGGACCTGAACAGACGTTTCTCCAGAGAGGACATACAGATGACCACTAGACATATGAAAAGAGGCTCATTGTCACTAACCATCAGAGAAATGAAATTTAAAACCACAATGAGGTATCCCCTTACACCTGTCAGAATGGTTATCACCAATAAATCAACAAACAAGTGCGGATGACGATGTGGAGGAAAAGGAACCCTCACCCGCTTGCACTGTTGGTGAGAATGCAGACTGGTACAGCCACTACGGAAAATAGTATGGAGACTTCTCAAAAAATTAACAATCCCACTTCCAAAGAAAACAAAAACACTAACTCAAAAAGTATATTACTCACATGTTCATTTAATGTTATTTACTATAGCTAAGACATGGAAACAATCTAAGAATATCAATAGACAAGTTAATAAAAATGGTGTGATGTATATATATAATATTACTCAACCATAAAAAGAGAATAAAATCTTACCATTTGGGACAACATGGATGGACTTAGAGGCTATTTTGCTAAGTGAAATAGGTTGGACAGAAAAATAAAAATATTATATGATCTCATTTACATACGGAATCTAAAAAAACAAAATAAACAGAAAGAGACTCATAAATACAGAGAACAAACTGATGATTGCTAGATGGGAAGGAGTTGGAGGATAGGTGAAAAAGGTAAAGGGGTTAAGAAGTACAAATTGGTAGTTACAAAACAGTCATAGGGATGTATTTTTTTATATATATAAAAGCCTAATATACAAAGTGTCCCATCAGGAGTTCGACCGACCAGGAGTTTGATCACTCGCTATGACGTGTGCTGACCACCAGGGGGTGGCGCAGAATGAAGGAAGGCCCTGGCCGGCAGCCACTAGGGACCCTACCTGTGCATGAATTTCGTGCACTGGGCCTCTAGTATAGTCAATAATATTGTAATAACTATATATAGTGCCAGGTGGATTCAGGGGAATCACTTCGTAAGTTACATAAATTTGTAACCACTATGCTGTACACCTGAAACTAATATAATATTGAATGTCACCTATAATTGAAAAATAAAACAAAAAATAAAATGTGGAAATGTATAGGGATTCAAAGCAATGATTTCATGTCTTAACATGCATATATATTAAAATACTTTCACAATAACCGCAGTATACACTCATGGAGATCATAGACTAACAGACAGACAGCATTAAATGCACTACAGTGTTGTCTATGGAGGTGAGGGAATGGGCTTAAAAGGGAATGAACTGACAAAAGAGGAGTCTTGTTTTGATCAATGGTGGGAATATGCTGTAAATCGAGGATTATGATGAACTCAACCCTCTGCATGGAGCCCCGGCAGAAGAAAAAGAAGTCATGGTGGTGTCAGAAATATCTAACCATTATGTAGGTCAGTCTCTACATCATTTCATGCACCCACACCAGGCTCTCATGGGCGTGGTCCAGCTGGTGTATCTATTTTCTGGGGAAGTAGGACTAGGAATTATTTTCCAGATGTTTTGGGCTCATGTTTTGAATCTAATGAAGGGTTTGTAAGGACCATTAAAAAAGAGGTTTAAGTTCTTTCTTCACCCTGCGGAGTGAGTTTAAAGAGAATAAATTCAAGCATGGAGTTTAAAAGACTCTGCTAGTGGAAAGTGGGCGTGGATGGAGAAAATCAGGAATTGGGCGCGGGCGGGAGGGAGGCAGGCCTGGCGGGAGCACAAGAGAAAGTACCCTTTACAACAGGGAGAAACAACATAAAAGAAATACTTCAGTATTTTTACACTGAGAAGCTGCCAAAGAGAATGTGAGGCAGAATGTATACAGTCCACATGGGGAAATGTTTTTTATAGAAAAATCCAGTTTCTAGGATATTCTTACCACAGGGTTGGGAAGCAGGAAATAGATTCAGAACAATGGTTTTGTTAAACTTCGGATGCTAAGAGCGTCCAGCCCTTCTCTAAAAGTCTGCTCTTGAAAGGAAGAAATACAGACAAGGAGATGTAACAGTCGGTGCCCTGTGTTCTCGTGCTGACAGCCACAGCCACGCTGTTACCTCCGACACGTCCTGCCCCTTTGGGGGCCTCTGCTTGACCATTTGTAAAAGGAAAAGTCAACTTTTATTTTTCTCAGCTTTCTAGGCCTTGATGAAGAGAGTTATGTAAGGAAGTGTTGATAAAATCTCTGCTCTAGCTGTCAGGGAGCCACAGGAAAACAGCCGAGCCCCATCCTATCAGCAACAAACGGATGGGCTTCTTGGCTTAGGAGGAGGCAGAAAGGAGTGAGACCGGGAGGCAAGGCAGGAGGAGAGAGAATAATAATTTAAATGGAGTGGCTGATAGTGTTGGTTGTAGTGTCAGCCATCTCACCACTCTAGTACAGCCTAGGGTTTAAAAATAAATATATTGCCCTGGCCAGTTTGGCTCAGTGGATAAGGTGTCAGCCTGCGGACTCAAGGATCCCAGGTTTGATTCCAGTCAAGGGCATGTACCTTGGTTGCGGGCACATCCCCAGTGGGAGGTGTGCAGGAGGCAGCTGATCGATGTTCCTCTCTCATTGATGTTTCTAACTCTCTGTCCCTCTCCCTTCCTTTCTGTAAAAAATCAATAAAATATATTTAAAAATAAATATATTCTACTTTAAAATATTACTTGCCCTCTTAATGCAATCCAGGTACATCATCTACTGCTCACCTGAGGTAGCAACTATTTACTAGCCCCATTGAACTTACTGAAATCTGACATATCTGTACATGGGCATACAACTGGATGACTTAAGGAATTCTGAAGGGTAATTTTTGCCAGACTTTTAAAAAACCTGTATGTATTATTAGGCATATGATACTGGAATTGTTTCAGCATCGGATGCCCTTTACTGTATAGGAACTCCTCCCCATTTATAAGACAGCGCCCATTCACCTTCAGAGAGGTTCAAGTGACAAGACATTGTCCCTGCTTCACTTGCAAGTAGTGCATGGGACATGAATATTTGAATTACACCTAATGAATCAAGGAAGCGGGGACTGTGTGCAGTCCATTCTGCAGAGGCACCAATAGCACAGTGACAACACCAGGGATGGATGGTAGGTCTGTGGTGTTGGCAGTATTGGCCAGGATATCGGGGATCAGCAGTTGTGACCACAGTGACTGTATGGAGTGTCTTTTCCAGTCACACAATTCCTAAATCTATGTCCACAGCCCTGGATAGAAGGTTACTCATTCCTTTTAGCCATTTTTTGGTCTTGAATTCATTTGACTTGATTTCTGATGGTTGGAGCTCAAAATCCTGATACGAACACAGGCAGATATTAGAAGTTAACACCCATGCAAGATGCAACACTACTTCTTTAAATGTTTGATTTAACTCACCAATGAAGCCATCTGCATTTGTATTTTTCATTATGAGAAGTTGTTTAAATACATTTTTGTTGTTGTTCACCTACATGGCTATTTAAATTTTTATTTCTTCTTGTATCAATTTTGGTTATGTGTGTGTGTGTGTGTGTGTGTGTATGCGTGCGTGCGTGCACGTGTGTGTGTGTATGTGTGTGTGTCATTTTTCTAAGATGTTGAAATTATTTACATTAAATTGTTCATAATATTCACATATTATCTTTTAAATGTCTGTAGGATCTGTATGATGCCCCTTCTTCCATTTCTTTTATTGTTCATCTGTCTCTTTTCTTTTGTCTTGATCAGTCTATCTAGAGGTTTATTGATTTTGTTCATCTAGCCAAAAAATAACTTTTGGTTTCATTTATTTTCTCTACAGTTTATATATTTCTATTTGTATAAATTTCTACTCTTTACTACTTCTTTCCTTCTACTTATTTGGAATTAATCTGCCTTTCTCTTCTAGTTTCTTAAGGCATAATCTTACATCCTTTATTTTAGACCCCTCGCTCCCAAAATGAACAGTTAAGGCTGTACCTTTCCTCTAAAGAAATGCTTTAGCTATATCTGATAAATTTGGTATGTTGTGTTTTCATATTCATTTAATTTAAACTATTTTGGATTTACTCCCCTGATTTCTTCATTAATCCACTAGTTTCTCAGACATATTTTCCCCAAATATTTGGGAATTTTCCTGATATTTTATTACTGATTTCTATTATATTATAAATATACTAGAGGCCTGGTGCATGAAATTCGTGCATGGGTAGCGTCCGTAGGCCTGACCGGCGATCAGGGCCTATTGGGGCCTGCCAGCTGCTGGCCGGGGCCTTCCTTACTTCCACACCACCCCCTGGTGGTCAGCACACGTCATAGCAACCGATCGAACTTGCGAGGGGACACTTTGCAACTTTGCATATTAGACTTTTATATAGATATATTCTGTATGATTCCAGTGCCTTTAAAGGTATTCACACTTCTTTAATAGCTCAGCATATTTTCTGTCTTGGTAAATGTTCTATGTGCCACTGAAAAGGTATTCTGTTGCAACTGGGTACAGTGTTCAATAAATGGCAATTAAGTCCCACTGATTGATGATGTTACTAAAGATTTCTATAAAATTATAAATTTTATACTTGTCCTAACAATTACTGAGAGAGGAGTCTAGAATCTTGCAAATGTAAAAATTTTCTTTCACTTTTGCATTGATGTTAGTTTAACTATTAGAGTGCATCCAAAAGCATCTGCAAATTAGCTTTAGGATATATGTTCCTTCATATAAGGATATTTCTTTTTTTAACAATACAATTGGTTTTCTTGTCTTGGTTTTGGTTTTCCCATAGAAATTGATACTCCTTTTGCTAATTTAGATTTTAGATCAATTTCTAATTTTATTTAAGAGTAGCCTACTGCAGTCACATATTCTTCTCTTTGTATTTGTAAAAGTATTTACAAAGAACCAGAGCCGGTAGTGATTATTAAAACACTGGAAAATACTAGTGGATGTTATGGGGTAGTATTTAAATAATGTGACATTTGAATCACTTATCAAGATTAGCAGCACTACACAGACACATGTGCCAAAAATGCAAATTGAAGGACTTATTTTTCATTCAGAAGTTGTTCTTGAATTAATAATTATTATTAATAAGATTATATACATAGCATATTTTATAGGATTTATGTAAAATATACTATGTATATAATCTTATTAATAATTATTCTTTTTGTAAGAACAATTCACTGTTAGAAGAAGACAGGGCCACAAATACAAGTTTACATCATGGAACAGCTACGCCTAAGACCTACTAATTAGACTGTAGTTGCTTCTCTCCTGCCTGATTATTCCCTGTTTTCTCTCAATGTGTATTTTAACCTCGGACTCTCTCTGCATGTCACTGTTTCCTGTCCTTGCTTTGAAGTTTACATCAGTGGATAATTTAGAAGAAGTAATGTCTCTGTATTTATTTTTAAGCTTTAATTTGCACCCAAGATTTATACGTTTTCAATTTTGCCAATTTCTTGACTGATATTTTTCAGTATTATAATTTAGAGGAATACATAAATTTCCCAAAAATGCAAGAAAGGAGTTTTAACATAGAACATTAATGATATACTTGGGTCTTACTTTTTTTTTTTATCAAGTTTTACAATCTCTAGTTTTTAATTGATATGTTAGGCTATTTATATTTAATATAATTATTAATATGGTGAATTTAAGTCTACCAACTTACTATTTGTTTTATATCTCTTCCATAAGTTCTTTGCTTCTTTTTCTTCTTTTCCTACTTTCTTTTAAATCAATTGAGGTTTTTTTGTATTCCCTTTTATTTATACACTAGTGGCCTGGTGCATGAAATTCATGCACGGGGGAGGGGGGGAGGGAGGTTCTCTCAGCCCAGCCTGCACCCTCTCCAATCGGGGACCCCTTGGGAGATGTCCAACTGCCAGTTTCGGACATCTCTCTCACAATCTGGGACCACTGGCTCCTAACTGCTCACCTGCTTGCCTGCCTGATCGCCCCTAACTGACTCTGCCTGCCTGCCTGATTGCCCCCAATCCCTCTGCCTGCCTGCCTGATCACCCCTAACCTCTCTGCCTGTCAGCCTGATCGTCCCTAACTGCCTCTGCCTGCCTGATCTCCCCCAACTGCCCTCCCCTGCTGGCCTGATCTCACCCCCAACTGCCCTCCCCTGCAGGCCTGATCTCGCCCCCAACTGCCCTCCCCTGCAGGCCTGATCTTGCCCCCAACTGGCCTCCCCTGCTGGCCTGATTGCCCCTAACCCCCTGCCGGCCTGATCTCACCCCCAACTGCCCTCCCCTGCCGACCTGATCACCCCTAACTGCCTCTAACTCGGCCACCACCATTATGGCTTTGTCCAGAAGGAAGTCGAATGTCCGGAAGATGGCCGGCCGACCCTGTCTAATTAACATATTACCATTTTATTAGTATAGATATATAGGATAGGATTGCTTAAATGGGGTGAAAGTCTTTTTCAGCAGGAGGAGATGCTCTTGGCAGACAAAAATACATAATCCCTATATCTGGACTTATAGCCAGCCATATACACTATACTGTCAAACCAGTCATTAAAAAATTGAACCACTTTCTTACACCTTACACCAAACAGCTGTTGCCCTTAAAACCCCTCCTCAGCCCCCACCTTAGGTTCTGCCTTCACAGTTCACCCAGATTAGGTTCTGATTGGTCAATTTCTATGCCAGTTAGCATCAAAAGCTCCGCCTCCTAGACAGCCATTAGCTCCTCACAGTTCACCCAGATTTGGTTCTGATTGGTCAGTTTCTATGCCAGTCAGTGTCTCCGGGCCTACCTCCAGGTCTGATCAGAGAGGTGGGGCTGATCAACAGCCACCACAGGCTGCTAGTGAGCGGGCTGAACTGCTGATATCTCGGAGAGAGAGAGAGGCAGCTGCTGGCGAGGCCGAGAGAGAGAGAGAGAGAGAGAGAGAAAGAGAGAGAGAAGCAGGGTCTGATCTGCAGCCGATCAGACCCTGCTTCTCTCTCTCTCTCTCTAGGCCTCGCCAGCAGCTGCGATAGCCGCTGATCAGCCCCCGCCTCTCTCTCTCCCCAAGAGGTCAGCAGTTCAGCCCGCTCACCAGTCCCCACCCACCAGAGCCTGCTGCGTGCGCAGCCTGGCATTCGGTCGAGCCTTTGGTCGGTCGTTAGGGACCCTGGGGTTTTATATATATTAGGATTGAGCTTATTAGGTATACCTCTGTTCCATTTTTGTAGTGATGGCAATGGTTTGCCAAGTGTATCTTTACCTCCTTTTAGACTCCTTCCAAATTATCTCATGCCATGTTATGTAAAACACAAGAACCTTAGAGTAGTATACTTCCACTTCCCTCTCCCATCTTCCCATCATTTGTGCTACTCTGACCATAGATTTTAATTCTAAGATTTTATAATGTTAATCTATAGTATTGGAGATAGTATTAAACATTAAATATACACTGAGTGGTCAGATTATGATGATCTCTGAACGCATAATAATCTGGCACTCAGTGTACTTATGTAGAAGGGAAAGCTTGCAAATCTTGATATGTCAAGGGACCAGGAGATAGTGGCCTCAGCCTCTGGCTAGTAAGCCCTCTGCTTCTTTTCTAACCACCCACAATGCAGTTCATATACATGGAAAAACCTTATTTTAAAATCCCAACTCTGTGGTCAGTCTACACTGAGTAGCCAGATTATTATGCGTTCAGAGATCATAATAATCTGGCCACTCAGTGTATATATGTTAATCTATAGTATTAAATATAGTATTAAATATTAAATATATATATGTTAATCTATAGTATTAAAGATAGCATTAAAAAATACTATCTTTTCATTTTAAAAAATCCTATTGCCCTAGCCAGTTTTTCTCAGTGGTTAAAGCATCACCCCACAGACTGAAGGGTCTCGGGTTCAATTCTTGTCAGGGCGCATGTGGGAGGCAACCAATTGATGTGTCTCTCTCACATTGATGTTTCTCTCTTTGTGTCTCTCCCCCTACCTCCCATTCTCTAAAAATCAATGGAAAAAACCTCTTCAGGTGAGGATTAGTAACAACAACAAAAATCCTATTGGTATAATTTACTCATCTATTTTCTATTTTTGGTGCTCTCCATCCCTTTTTATAAATCTGATGTTTAATTTTGTGGTATTTTCCTTTGTGGTAGGGTCCTGTGGATTAGCCACAATCTGAGGTACAAACAAGGGCGGAGCTGGCATTCATGCGGAGGTGACCGTGAAGTTATTGGGGAAAGCTTT
This sequence comes from Plecotus auritus, assembly GCF_963455305.1. NCBI lineage: Eukaryota > Metazoa > Chordata > Mammalia > Chiroptera > Vespertilionidae > Plecotus > Plecotus auritus. Next base: position 61,791,549 of record NC_137785.1, read on the forward strand.
CCTGAAGAGGTAACAAGTAACTGGATTTTGACAAAAAATAAAATAGAAAGTCATCTGTATGTGAGCACATATCTAAAGTGAAATAGTTTTACAGTTTAAAACACAAAAACCAAGCAGTGTGGTCCCAGGTTCATGTTCACTGGCCAGGAGCCTGGTGCAGAGCCTTCCAGTGACCGTGAAGCTTCTTGAAGATACTCTAGACACCATCCTGTGCTCTGCTTAAACAAAGGTGCTTGAGCCAGATGAGTTTCTGTGACTTCGGGACCTGGTCTGGTCCTAGGGGTGGGCTGAGAAGCCCTGAAGAGGAGCCCTCTTCACCACTCATGAAAGGAGCTCGCCTGGCTCTGGCAGCGGGTGAGCCGTTCAGAGCAGGCATAATAAACTCCCTCCCACAACATCTGACTTCCAACAGCTGGACAACTTCTGAGGCACTGTGCTCTGAGGACAGCCACTGCCCACACAGCATGTCACATACCAGAGACCCTCCCACTAGATCTCTTGATGTGACCGAGATGAGGCTGTAGTGGACTTCACAACTGAGGACCTAGGAATGGAAGCCTTACCCAGCTCCACTTTGGGGCCATCCTCCACCCAGTGAGATCGTCCTACATTGACTTTGAAGCCAGATTCTTGGGTCAGTTCCAGCCTTTGCTTGCACCAAAGAACTCCCTGAACTTTTCCCTCCTCCACCCATCCCTGCAGACATGTTCCCTAATGCCCTTCAACTTGTCCCGAATCCAGTAAACAAAACCTCAGTAACATATAAACATGATTTATAAAAACAAATCTTCCCCCAAATCTGCCTGGAAAAGCAGAGTTACAGAGCGGTAAGCAAAGATGAAGGACTGTGATTAACAGGACCCGTGTCTACACGGGGAGGATGCAGCCTGGGTCTCTGCAGACTCTCCCTGGGAGGATGAGCACCAGATAGACTAAAGGTCCATCTGCACCCAGTGCTTCCTATGTGTCACACACCATGCCAAGTGCTTCCCACCACTCCCCCCACCCTCTTTACATCTGCATGTTATAGATGAGGAGACTGAGGCTTAAAAGGCTAAGTAATGTATACAAGGTCACAGAGCCAGTGCATAGAAGAGCTGGGGCACAGACAGCAGAAATAGGGAGAAAAACATTGACTTGGATTACTAGAATCCATATAGACGAGCAAACTACACAGACAAAAATTTAGCCAAACAAAAACAAATCCTGGGCCTGATTTGTCTAACTAGGGTGTGTCCACTGATCTAGTTTCTTGGATTAGTGTTAATTCTCTACTGTATTCTTTCTCGTGTAGGCACCACCTGTCCACCATGTAGTGATGTAGAGACTGAGAGGCACCATTCTAGATCAATGGGAACAATAATTGGGAAACTTTTGGATTAGAGAGAGGCACAGCACCTCAGAGAGCCCCAGTAGGAGAGAATGCTCAGGCCCCCTACATCATGTTCAGACAGGTTCTGGACCAAGCTGGGAGTTCCTCAAGGGCAGAATCAGTGTGTCCTTTGGGTGACTTTCGAGATGCTAATCAGAGCCCGTCCCCCTCTGAGTCCTCCAACAAATGAAATATCAGTGGGTGCATGGTGCTTGCTGGATTGCATCTAGAGCCAATGCAAAGCTCCCTATCTTCCTCAGTCTAAGACTCTGGCCACTTACCCTGCCAGCTGCTGCCAAGTCAAGGCAGGATTTGCACCCACTGTTCCCGAGGGAAGAGACAGAGTCAAGTAGAGGGGTACTTGCCACATGGCAGAGGAGCCAGGAGCACCCTTTCCCTGCAAGGAGAGCAGTCCCCAAAGGGAGAATCAGAGAAGACCATTGGGAACAGCAAACCTTTCACAACTTAACCCACCACCCATGGACACCAGGTTCCTCCACCCTTCTCAGTAGGTAAGTCCCCTCTCTTCCCATAGGAAGGATGGAATGAAGGAAAGGTGGCAGCTACTTTTCCAAAACTTCCAGGGCAGAGTCAACATCCTTCTGGCCATAAGAGACATGAAGAATATGAAATGATACCTCCCATGGTAGACTGCATTGTTACCTCCATCACAGCTCCTCGCATCCACACCCTTGCTGTGGACTCGATATGGGTGGGGCGGGTGGACTATGCTTCCTAGGCTCTTGTCTCTTGGCTACAGGATCTGCCCCCAGGAATAGCATGTGCATGGAAATGGCAGTGTACCAGTCCCAAGAGCAGGCCAGGAGCGGCGTTCTTGAAGGTGGATGTCAGGTGGAGACATCCTCAGAAAGCTGCATCCCCATGGGGATGGCGACAGCTTGAGCTTGGCGGGGAGTCCTGCTGCACTCCGAGGTGTGAAGGGGAGGCATGAACTGTGCATATGCTGTACCACACAGCTTTGCCTACTGCTGCTTATAGCTTCGCCATAGCTGTGAACGCCCTGCTCCTCTCCTTTTCACCCTTGAAGATGCGCGAACGCACAGGATCAGGCTGCGTGAGGCAGAGCATTTCCCACGTGGGAGGCAGAGGAGGATGTGGGGCTGATGGCTCTCCCCACTGAGTGCATGGGTACATGCTCAGGAATCTCAGAGCTGGTGGCTAAACAGCCACCCTTCCTGAAGCTGCCTTCCCACCACTGCAGTGTCAAGATGTTTGGTTTTGTGGAAGGTTTTTATTGGTACAGACTACAAAGGCAGAATTTCTTCTAAAGGAAGCACACATGAAGGATATCTAATCAGAGGCTGCGTATATTGAGAGACCACCAATTGGAAACACAAATGTATGGCCCATGTGTAGCTTACACCGTTTTAAGGCTGCTCCTAGGAAGGGTTAGCATCTGCAGCCCCCAAACCATGAGTGTGCTTCTACCTTTGCAAGAGAGGACAGGAGCCTTAGAGATGTTCTTCTGACTCTGAGAGGAGGATAGGGAGGGAGAAGAGAGGGGAGGGGAGGGGAGGGGAGGGGAGGGGAGGGGAGGGGAGGGGAGGGGAGGGGAGAGGAGGGAGAGAAGAAACTCTTGTCAAAATCTTTTTAGTGCACAAAACTAATTCTGCTCATCTTGGATTTGGTGAGCTGGATAATATTCTGTGCACGGCTCCTAAATGAATTATTAAATGTCAACTCAAGATGGCTTAACTAAAATACCCAATTTAATAACCAAAAGAATCTAAGGTAACAATAACAATTTCACAGGTGCATGTAGAATAGTCAAGTCAAACCATTATAGACAAGCTTTTGGGGTTTTCACATAATCTCCCTCACATATCATCTTCTGTCACTAAATACCCACTCTGGAGAGCACGTTCCATTTCAATAAAGATCATCCCTTCGGTGCAAGCTTCGCTATTCAGATGGAGCCAGCAAACCTTTTTTTTTTTCTTTTCTAAAATATAAAGCTAAACAAGATCTCAGTCACAACCACCAAATCTTTATTAATGCATTCCTTGTGCTACTCCTGAATATTAATAAAAATTAATAATTAATTTTGCCTTTGGCATTGCAAGATATACTAGTTTTAATTAGTGTACTGTACTCCTATACAATTAAAAAATAATTGATGTCCACGCTTATTGGTGGTGTCTGTGATCTTCTTTTCTGTTGTTGTCAACAAAAGCCTTAAAAAACAAGCTCGAGAATGTAGTGCTGTCCACTTGATTTAAACACCCAAAGTAACAGGCAAATCTTTTATGATGAAACAGAACAGTTTTCTGTTTAAATTATACACAAGTATATTAACTAGAAAGAGAAAATTAAAAGCTGATGGCTACAAGGAATAATGGAAAGTCTATAAAAATGTTTTATCTATCAACAAATTTGCCTGGAAAATATCAATGGTTGGCACCATCTCTCAGCTGCAACACAGAGAGGCCATCTTGGATTTGTTATGTCAATTCCATCAAGCATTTAATTCTGATGTCCTCCTTAACCAGCTTTAGTTATTTAAATTCAGCATATCATGTTACTCGTCTACTACATCGTTTAACGGTGCCATGAACTACTTTATAATGGAATGCTGAGGAATCTCCCTGTGCTCGCCTCTTCCTCTCTTTCTTAACAATACAAACTGTAGAACACAAGACAACGTTTATGGTTAACAGGAGGATAGTTCCCTTTGAAAACATTTGTATCAGAAATCTTGAACAGAGCGGGGTGGTTGTTTTGGAATAGAATAATTTAAATCCCACAACCCATGTGTTTCTTGGTTTTATTTTTTAGAACCAGGATTCTTATTTTTAAGAAATCTGTACTGAACAACCATAAATATACCTGTGATACCAAGAGGTGGTGGTACACTAAGAGAACACTGACTTAGTAAAATACGTGGCAGAGCAGAAGGGAGCCAAAAGAGGTCTGGGTTTCACTCTTTTTACCCATGAATCACTGGCTAGTGAGTATTTTTTAAGGCAGAAAGTCACAAATGGATGCAAATGATTTTTATCAGGTTAATAATCTTAACAGCAATTTTAAGTGAAAAAAAAAAATAATCTGTTCTAGAAATGTCGGCTTTGGTTTATTCTCCACAACAGTATTGCCTTCATAGTATTTATTGCAGTCTAAAATTACCTTGGTCATAAAATTACTGCTTGTTCATAATTTGTGTCTTGGCCCAGAGTCTCAGCCCTGTGCATGAGGGCAGGGCCTGTCATTACCCACAGCTGCATTCTTGGTGCCTAGCACAGAGCTGATACTCAGCAAACATCTGTGGAATGAATATATTAATTCTGATCTAACATACGTTTTGTTTTTCCTTGAGTCTTCTGAATTTTCTTTTACCATGCCCATCAAAGGTGAATGGATAAATAAGATGTGGTATAATCACATAGTGATATACTATTCATCAATAAAAAGTAAACTACTGATACACATAATCACATGAATGAATCTTGAAATAATAGGTTATGCCATACGAGGCAGTCAGAAAGGAGTGATTCAATGCAGTGAGCTCTGGAGCAGGAGAGCTGCTATGGTGACAAAGATCAAAATAGAGCATTGGTGGCCTCTGAGTTGAGTCGCTGGAAAGGGGCATCAGGAACACTTTGGTGTGCTGGCAATCTTGACTGGGCCGGGGTTCCATGGATGCATACGTTTGCCAAAACTTACCACCTGCACATTTAAGATCTGTGCATTTGCAGTATATAAATTATGCTTTAATTTTTTAAAACTTTAGGAATACCTATTTCCTTTTTCTAGCCCATTGTCAAGTGAAGAAGGAAACTCCAAAAATGTGTCTAGTGGAGAGCTCTGGAATTCCTCCTCCCAACGTCAGTACCTCACCCCACAATTCCTCCAGGTGGCTAGGCAATGGAGTTGACATTACAGCCTCTCCATAATGCAGGCACGCCACCACCTGGCCTCCCAGTCTGGGTGGGGGTGGGTGAGCATGACCTGTCCCTCTGGCCTAATGCACACGTCAAGAAGGCAGGGTTTCTTCATCACAAGCACGCAGTTCTGGTGCAGAGAATTGCCTGACTCCCCTGACAGAAGCTGTGAATAACACTTAGCAGCCCATGCAAATGCTGTGGTCTGTGTCTGCGTGCCCAGCTGGGCTGGTGATCAATTTTTACTTCTCAAATTGGGTCAATGAAAAAGGATGGAGCTTTCCATTCCTGTGATGTAACTCCTCGATGCTATCTAAATTCTATTAACACTGGGAAACCTGGAAATTCCAAAGAAAGCCTTTGGCTTCACTGGGACCACCTTTCAGAAAGGCCCATTGACCTACTTTCTTTTTAGACTTTCTTTTAATTAAAAGGCCCAAATTTCTTGGGTATTGAGGATTAGCTTGAGAATTAAGCTGCAATGCATCACACAGGGAACAAGCCAGTGAAATGGTGAGCTGTCTCCTCTTCTAATCAGTATTTAACCAAGTCTGAGGGTCTTCTTATCCTAGACACAACGATGCAGCTTCCTCACTCTGTTAGAAGGACCGAGATAAGTGAGAGGGCTCCTGATACTCTGCCTGGTGGAGGTGGCTGTGGATTCGGCAGCCTTTGGATATTCTCTGTTGGCTTCTAAGAATTGCATCTCTCCCTCCTGATGGTCTCACCCTGACTTTGCTTTTCTTTAGTCATGTGACAAGTGAGCTTTCGGGGCTCAAAATCACAGCTTGCTTTGCATTTCCTGTTGGGGTGCCCAGGGACTTACTTATGGGAGTCTGAGCTGCACCCAGTATCCCAGACATCCCCGAGTGACTTTTACACCTGACCTGACAAATTTTTATTTCGTGTCCCTCATGCTCCCAGCCTAGGCCACAGGCAGAGGAGGCTGAAGGACACACAAAAAAAGCCCTCTGGCAGCGCAGGCACCTGAGAGTGACTTATCATGAAGGTAGCACATGAAAAATGTCAAAGGAGGTAGCAAGATGTTGTGTTTGACCAGAGGAGGAACGTGACTCGGAGGTTTATGATGATCAAAGAGAGCATCTGGGAGTGAAACTCAGCCTGTGTCTTCACGGAGAGGACTCATTCGGGTGAGAGGATGTCCCAGGCTAAACAAAGAAATGTTGTTGGTAAGAGAATGAGCACTGCTTTTGCAAAGTAGTTTTATTCCCCACTTGCAGTTCAGACATTCCTATCCTAGATTCACAGGTCTGGCCACTCCCTATATCCTGATCATGTACAGCCACTCAACAGGGACAAGGGACAACCGATCACTGCGAGTGGCAAGAACCACCACACAGATCAGGGAAAGACAGCCGTGGCTCTTGTTTGATCCTGGGTCTGTCAAAAGCTTCCTCTCTCCGTGGCATGGGGACTGTCCAGAGCATGAACGAGGCATTTTATGTATAGGCCTTCAATAAAGTACTGCTGTGACTAACATTTTTCTAGAATGGAATCAAAGTCATATTTAAAGTATACAAGCAACAGAAAATCACACACTCAAGCAACCTGGCCCCTGCAGTCATCACACTACTTCATGGCCCTACCCCGGCTCCCTGGTGAGTCCTTATCTGGACCCCTGAGCTTCACCTGTCATCTCTCAGTGTTCAGGGCCATCTCCTGAGCCCATGTGGGCAGCAGCCACCTTTAAAGAAGTTTGTTCAAAATGGACGCTGAGAACAGAAGCCCCTCTGCAATGCCAATCTCAACCAGTGGTGTGTCAGGACCTCCAGGACCTGGGGAAGGAGGTGTGGCAAACTCAGCCTCTTGCCCAGAACACCTGCCACGCTGAGTGCTCAGCCTTTCTCTGCTCCTCGGGTTTCTGTGCAGGCTGTGGGGAGGGGATGTGCGGGGAACTCATTCAGTGATGACATCAGCAGCCCTGAGACAATTTGCTTAACCTCCTACACCCATATTGTATTACAAGCTATGGGAGGTCAGGGGGCTGGCTGAGCCACAGTGCCTGGCATACAGCTAGTGCTCAATAATAAGTACTAACTGGAAAATACATAGTCTTATCCAACAGATAAGAAGGTCAAGTCCTCTCTTGAATCCAAAAGCCAAGCATAGCTTTCATGCCCCAGGGGGTTGAAGCCCTCTCAGATTCCTACTCTCCATCCCCAATCGCCCAGCGAAGCTAAGAGTCCTCCTTTCTTCTGGATCCTGCCATCCTCTTTCCCATATATCAGCTGCCACACTTCCCAGGTGGAACTGTAGCTGTTCACATAAGGATCTGTCCCCTCCACTAGCTCAGGGACTGCTGGGAAGCAGTGGGTAGCACCAGAAGCTATCAATGATGCTTATATAAAATCAGGCTTGTCATTTGGCAGCCTCACCTTCTAACAGAGTTCATATGATGGGCTTAAGTCCTGATTTGCTACCATGAGCATGAAAGACCTGAATTATGTTTGCCAGCTATTCCAGAATGGTGCCCTTTGAGAAAGCAGCCAGGTGTCCATCATGCTAAAGGACTTCCTTCTGTCAACAAGAGAACACCCATAGCTGTGGAGAAGGGAGGCCTGGCAGGGCTGCTCGCTGATGGAGCCCACGCTGAGTCTGGCACACGCTGTGCCTCTGTGGGCAACCCAGGGAGACCTCACGATGAGGGCTGGCAGACAGCCTGGATGGGGCTGAACATTGCATGTGCTTGACTTTTTGTGTAACAGGCCAACGTGACATGTCTAACCATACAAATGGAAGTTTTATGATGATGGGATCAGTTTTTACTGAGATATTTATGTGACAAGATGACAGATATAAAACTACAAAGCTTGCTTTTATGCTTCCCATCCTTCCAGAGGGAAAAAATAAATACTGAGATGATGGGTCACTTTGAAGAGAATTTATGATCTAAATTACTTAATACCTGGTAAACTTCTAGTCTGCCTGATGATGTCTCTCTGTGCTATTAAAGAGAAACTTCATTTCCCAATATTGCAAATGGACCAATCCTGAAGAGGAACCAAATATTTTGCCTTCCCCTATCCTGGGTAAAAATCCCTGGAGGAAGGGCATCCACCCAGCTGCACTGCACCAGCGTCTCCCCAGCCTGTGTGGCACAGCCTCACCCTGCCACACAACATTGGTCCATCCCTTGGGAGAAAGACTACATCCTGAAATGAGTGTGTGCTGAAGGTCAGCAATAAAACACAGCATTCCCGTGCTGCTGCAGAGTACACAACATCAGACTGGGAAACAGAGCAGAGGATGGCTTCAGGACAAATCCTAGTAATGGGACAGTGGCCACCGCCAACGTCTCTCCTTCATTTCAGTCCAGGTGACAACTGAGAGTGCGGCCTTTCCCTGTGAGTCTGACATCAGCCCGGCTAGTGCCACTTTGCTGCCCAAGTGGGTATGGAAGGTGATGCAGAGGATGTTGGTGGGGGCTGCTATTAGACGTTAGCAGCCTGACAACATGACCTTTCTCACTGACTCAGGTGCTCCTTGTTACCTACTTTTGGGGTCATAGCCCAGCCCCTGGGCCGAAAGCAGGAGTCACACAGTAGAGGTATCACTGTCCTCACCTGCAGAGGATAAACCAGGGGCCCGCCCACCCTCACTCCATCAGCAATTTGGAAGGCCCAATGAGTTTATGTGTGTGGTCTTTACCAGAGGCCTCCAGATAAATGTCTCCTTCCCAACCCTTGCTCAATGTTGCAGAGTCCTGGAGGGCTGGTGCCTAAGACTGCACCTCCCAATGTCCACAGGCCCTCTAATCCTGAATCTAGGGATGGACAAGGCTGCAAGAGTATATTTCTCTTTTTTGTACTTGTTTCTTTACAGCAGGGGTGGGGAACCTTTTTTCTGCCCAGGGCCATTTGGATATTTATAATATCATTCACAGCCATACACAATTATCAACTTAAAAATTATGTTGCTATGAAAAAAGCTCCTAGATTTATTGAATTTTGAGTTCCACTTGTGGTTGCCTTGGCAAGGCCAGACCAATAGATACAGTCTGCTGGCTGGATGTTCCCCACCCTGCTTTAGAGTGATGTCCCTTCTGGGGAACCATGGAGGGTCAGAGCTGGGTGGGAGCATTCCAGATAGAGAAATGGGGTTCCAGAGCAGAGGCTCTTTCTGACGGCCACATGGCAAGGCAGTCACTAGAGCCAGGCTCTTTTGAAACCCAGGCTGGTGCCTTCTGGGTGCTTCTTCCTGCCTTCTCCCACCTCTCCAGCATCCTGCCTCCTACCAGCACATTCTCAGAGTCTACTTTCCCCAGGGTGTTTGTGGGATTCTGCCCTTTCCCTGAAACAGGTTGGTAGCCCAGGAGAAACCATGAGTGGGTGTGAATGTGTATGCTAGTGTGCATGTGTGCACCAGTGTGTGTGTGTGTGTGTGTGTGTGTGTGTGTGTGTGTGTGCGCGCGCGTGCATGCACGCACGCGGTATCCAGCCCAAATTAAACTCTTTTACCATATTTTATCAGATCGATCTTCTGTGTACTCCTCAGCATTGTCTAATTTAAATAAAACTTCCATTTGTAACAATCCTATAAATAGAAAGTCCTATCGATCCAGGCCCCAGCAGCACTCTGCACTTTGGTTCTCACTGAAGCCTGACTGGTTAATGTGAGGGCTACAATTCATTATGCAACAGACACTAACACAGGGCAAGGCCATGCCACGTAGGGCTCTAAACACAGGTGTACTGAGCTTGGCCAAGCAAGGTCAAGGGGGCCATGTTCAGGATCACAGTGTGCTCTTGATTTGCCATTTCATGACCTTGATGGAGGCCCCCGACCCAGTCGTGTCTCAGCAGTCTCTAACCACAGGGGTAAAGATGTAGGCCTCAGAGCACCCAAATGCTGGATTGTTTTATACTCAGAGGCCACACTGGGGCAAGTGTGAGTAGATTTGATAATTGTGTCTGGTCTACTGGAGATGTGGAATTGACCACTAAATGCCTACTGTGCATAGGACACGGTTATCTGTGAGTGGAATTTATTTCCGTCAGAAACTGTAGACTTAGGACCTGCATCCATTGCTTTGTTGATTGAGCCATTCACCATTATTTTCATCAGTCTGCTGGGCATTATTGATAGTTTATAATCGAACTAGAGACCCAATGCATGAAGATTTGTGCAAGAATAGGCCTTCCTTCCCCTGGCTGTCGGCACTGGCTTCCCTCCGGCCACTGCCGCCACCCACCGGGGGTGTGCTCTGAGCCGCGCCGTGGCCGCTTGGAGCGCGCCCCCACCCCTGGTGTGTGTCCACTGGGGCTGGGCCGGCACGCAGCCCCCTCCCACCCATCTGCACGCGCAGCTCCTCCTGAGCGGTCGTGATGCAGCCTCCTCCTGAGCCAGTCGTGATGCCCGGCTAATTTGCATATTACCTGTTTATATATATCGATGATTTCTCCCAAATTCACGGAAATTAAGTCTGAATTGGATGTTGGTCTGATAATAGAGATAAGAGCATATATACAGGGTGTCCTAAAAAAAGGTATGCACATTTTAACAGCTAATAGCTAAATTTTGAAAATGAAATGTATTTTAATAAACACTGCCTTTATAATTATTCAAAGTGAGTGTATACATTTTGGGGGGACACCCTATATATTCATGCACAAGAAATCTGGCTCAGAGTCCCTCTCTGCATCACTGGCAGAAACCCCACAGACCCAACACCAAACCACCTCAGAACATAAGAGTATATTTCCCAAAGCTGGGGCTATTCTGTTACAAATCACACAATGAATAGGGCAACTGTATAATGCACACGAACTTCACTAAGCCTCACCCACTTGTCTTTCAGTATAGTGCCTTCAGCCTGAAATGAAACACATGCTATCATGTCTTCCTTACAGGCCTGGTCCCTGACTGCCTGTGAGCTTACATACACTTATACACACACACAGCGACAAACATCAGTTTACACACACAAACACATACATGCATAGTGGGAACATAGTTTTATGGTGCTAACACCATATCAGTCAACATAAGTACCAGCACGCTTTCTCTCCAAAGCATCAGTGAGGCTGGGAGAAACTAAGCTTCTGGATGCTCAGTATCATTTGGTTTCTCCAGGAAGAAAGGATAAAACTTGAGTGGGTGCTTGTTCCAGACCCAAGTAATTAACAGGCTTATGCAGGCAGGTATTTGTCCCAGAAAAGGAAACTTTACCAAAGGAGGAATCCCATTTGCTTCAGAGCTATTGGCCGGTATAAAGAATGGTTTTCCAGTTTCTACCGGTTCCATGATATTGAACACATCACTGGGCGCAGGTCTGGGCCAGGGTCCTCGGCACGGAGAGCCGTGCTCACGCTCACATGGCATCTGCACTGTCACACACACGGTGTTCTCACTGGAGCAGGCTGACCTTGCTTATCTGTTATGCTGCCACACACGTCCTAATAAAGCCTTTTTTACCATGAACTTCTAATGACTTGGATATAGGTAGGATAGAAACAATATCTAAGTGGCATTTAAAAGCAAATCCATTAAATTTTAGGGTACCTGCATTACATGGTTAGAACATTATCATTTAGATCCTGCAGGGGAAATGGCCACTGTAAGAGAGAAGGAAAATTGTGTACTTTGGAAAACACGATCCAAGTCTAATATCATTTGTGAGATGAGAACTCTCTGCTCATTACCAGGAAGATTGTTTTTATCCTACCCATAACTAAAGTTATTAAAGTTTGAGACTGTAAGTGCTTAATGAGAAACTGAGGAATAAATGACAACAGCTAGGACCTGGACTAGTATTTATGGATGATAAACTTTAAATCACAATTGTGAGATAGTGCCCTGGCCTACAGGGTACACCTTCCCCCCCCCCCCGCCCCCGCACCTTGTGAGTGTGAAATGACTACATGGTAAAATAATAAGTGGAGGACCATGCTAACCATGATGCTGTTCAATGGGGGGAGGCACGTCTACTTGGATTCAAGAATGGAGTGACACTCCAGCTAAAAGCCAGAGCAATATGAACCACTTCTCCCCACCTGCCCCGATGTCATCCTCTGTCCACACCCTCCAAATGGTGGAGACCAGGATGTCCCTGCAAGGACAGAAAGAGTGGCAGCACCTTGCACACAAGAGAAGACATGGGAGGCACTCTGTCAGCTGGGAGGAGTGGACCATCCCAGCCACACAGCTGATGAGGGTTCAATTGGAACTCAGCATCTGCAAACTGAGAGCAAAATGCCAAATATGGTCAGCCAAGGATGGGCTGGCTGGCTCTCTGTTTCTTTAGTGGAGGCTGCTGGAGTTGTCAATTGAGCCCTCTGCCTTGGGCCAGGCTGCAACTTGGTGAAACTGTGAACTGAGTCGTGGTCTTCATGACATTACATGTGAGGGGTCATTTTCTGCTAGGACATTCATTATCCTCTTGGAGTCCTACCTAAAAGAACCCTCTGGACATTGCTGTAGATCAGTGGTTAGACTCTGCTGGGAGCTTTTTAAAAATATGGATGACCAATAATATGAGCTTGAAGATTCTCGTTTTATTAAACTAGTGGCCCAGTGCACGAAATTCGTGCACATTAAAAGGGGATTAATTAGGAAATAATTTAATATTGCTATTTGCCCTTTCTCTATAATAGAAGTGTCAGAGATGAAAGAAAATTAGTAAAATGTATATGAAAATCTCCCTCCTGTCAGAGTCTGGGGCGCGCCACAGGATCCAGAATCAAGTCCCCGCCCACCCACATGTGCTTCGAAATTGCAGGAGACCCTGACCCGGCCGGCCCCACCCCTGCCAAGCCCCTCCGGGCAGGGGGCACAGCCTCAGGTCCCGCATCAAGCCCTGCCCGGTGGGGGGGAAGGGGTACAGCCTCAGGTCCCTTGGTGCAGCCTCAGGTCCCACAGCCCAGCGCTGGGGTAGGAGGTGAGGCCTGAAGTCCCCCATCAAGCCCCACTGGGCAGGGAGTGCGGCCTCAGGTCCCTGTCAAGCCCCGCCGGGTGGGGGGTGCGACCTGAGGTCCCCCGGCCCAGCGCTGGAGCAGGGGACACGGCGTGAGGTCCCCTGTCAAGCCCCACCAGGGCGGGGTGAGCGGCCTGAGGTCCCTCGCCCCCGGCCACACGCCATGCAGCCTCAGGTCCCTGCTGTTCGGTCGTGACTTTACTGCATCCTGGCTAATTTGCATATTCCTCTATTATTAGATAGATGGGAGTGAGGCCTGAGCACTCACATATGGCAAAGGCTCCTGAGAATACACCAAGGAGCTCTGGTGGGGAACCGTAAACTGGGAGCAGTTTTTCCCATCTTGGCTGCACACTGGGCTCACCTGGGGAGCTTTGAAATTACCAATGTCCTGTCCCACCCTTAGGAATTCTGATCCGATCATTCTGGGGAGTGGCCTGGCTGCCAGGATCTTTCAAGCTCCCAAGAGAGTGTAAGGTGCAATCAGAACTGAGAACCACTCCTGCCCCGAAGGATGGTCCCTGAGCCAGGCTCAGCAGGTGGGGAAGAAAGCACAGGGTGCCCAGCCCTGTCCTGGTGAAGCTCAGGGAGGAGCTGTACTGCAGAGAAGGAATGGAAATGGGTGGGAATGGCAGCTGGACCTGAGAGGGTCTGTCTCTCAGAGTTCCTGTGGACCTCAGCGTGGCTCAGAGAGAGGGAGAATGGTTTCCCATGCCTGCAGAAAGAGGGTAAAAGTTCTGAGCAGCCTTATAGTTCCATCCTGCATTTCCCACAGTCTCCGAGTAGAGACATGGAGCATGTGCTCTCTGCACTCCCAGTGGGCACAGGAGAGGAGGGAGGGCTGGTGTCCAGGTGGGAAAGGGCTATGAGGGGTCCTGAACGCTATCTGACTGTCATTCAGAAGGTAATGGGCATCTCTGACGGGTTTTGGGCCCAGGTGAGGAGTGTGCAGGGAGCTGATTTAGCAATATTCCTCTGTAGGATGTGATTTGAGAAGACAGTAGAAAGGAGAGAGGCTGGCTAGGAGAGGGTGTCAGAGTACAAGAAAGAGGTGAACTTTGTATCTTCTTATGAGGATCAAGAGCATCCCCTCAGAGTTGTTTCAGCGTTTATGATTTCTCACTGGTCTCACTCAGTCTGAAGGATACAAATGTGCTCAAAGGGGTTGCCAACTGTAGTAGCCAAACTATTAATTTAAGGGTGTCATGCAAACTGTAGAGAAGGCATTGTGAATGGTTGGTGCTGTGGCAAACTGGAGAATCCACATGGCAGGAGGTATTCCCATTCAAAACTATTAAAACACTGTCAACAGACACCACATCTCTCTGGGTATGTTTTGAGTTTTAACCTGAGTGCTCCTGCGGCTCCTCCTTCTCCTTGAGGGGGGGCACCATCCTCCACCCTGGGCTCTTCCATCTTGTTCTCTCCATTCCTTGTGGTGAAGCATGGTGTGGGGGGAGCACCTGTATAGGGTGATGGTACGCGGATTGGAGTAAGTGATAAGAGAGGCTTCGGACATAGATTGTCAACAGCCTCCACATACTATGGCTATAGATGGCCTGGACACCAGCCAGCTCAAGACCAGTCTGGTGAGACTGCTCTATATCCTATGCCAGTCAGAAAGCACAGACCCTCACCACCACCACCACCACCACTCACCCACCCCTCCGTGGTCCTCTTTCTGCCCTGTTTTAAGCATACAGTTACCCACAGCTTCAAGGCTGGGAGAAAGTGGGCAAGGAAATGGCTCTATTAGCCAAGTACTGAGGACTGACTTGCATCACTTTCCTTTCATTATGTAAGAATGTTGTACAAATCATTAGGTAAAATGTGATGTGACTCTTTCTTCAATTAAACACAATGATGGGAGCAAAGTCTGCATTAGTGTGCAAATTCCCCTGGAGAGTATCTTCTCTGCACAGTGCAATGACTATTAGTTTTCCGCCAAAATAAAGGTCACCAGACAGGAGCCTCCCCCACCCAAGCCTGACTTCCTTGGACATGCAGTGTAATCAGGCGAGATGTGTCACACTCAGGAAGGCAAGGGTACAATTATATTGACTATGCCCAGTGCACTGCAACCTGGCCCCCGCTCTCTCAAGTGCCCAGATGTCATAGATCCTGGAGCTTGGCTCACAGAGTTCATCCTTCCTATTTGTCCTGATTTAAGGAAGAGGCAAAGAGTCCCAGTGCCTGGTCTGAGCCACTTGAGTATCAGAAGTTTCCTATGGATGGTATCACCTGCAGAGAACAGCAGGGAGTGTGAATCTTGATCCACTTACTCATGTGAAGGAATGCACCCTTCTTCATTTTTCTACAACTTAAGGTCTAATTTAAGCCTTCATTACATCGTGTGGCAAATTAATCTCAGATAACTCAAGGCTCTTGCCTGGGATTGGTCTAAATTCCAGGAAATTATGCAGAGAAAAGTGCCTGGGGGGAGACAGAAGGGTTGAGCCCATGGTCCTCAGTCCATGCTGTCATCCACCAGTAGGAATATAGTCCTGCCTGGTCCTTAGTTATCCATCTGGCCTGTCACAGCTCTCAGCATCTCACTCATGTGAACAAGAAATAGGATCTGGGGCATTATGAGGATGAGATACTCTGAGAGACTAAAAATCTTCCAAGACCATGAGCACCAAGTGTCTTTGAACTCAGCCAGCCCAGCGTCCCACTTCTAGGAACACCCACTGATCTTCTCTGGGGACCCAACCCTTCTCACCACTCAGTCTAGTTGACTTGGAAGGAACTGAATCCACATCCCAGCTCTGGGAGGGAAGTTGTGACTTAGCCAACCAGCCCATTTCACTCCCCTAGCCAAACTGATGTGTTCAAAGATAAATCCTTCAGAACTGTCCACTGACAGTCTTCCTACATTTGGAAGTACTGGGGAAGAAGCAGGATGTGGGGGGTCATTAAGGTGGAAGGCTAAAGCTGGGCATTGCTGGGGGCAGTCTGGCACTGTCTGGGGGAACCTGCCTGGGAAGCAATGCAATATGGAGACTGGCAGAGCGGAGGGAGGGAAGGAGACTGGCTCTGCTGGCCTTGGGCTCCTGGTCCAGCTACACCTGACGCCATCTGCACCGTCTACTTTCCAGTTACATGAACTGATAATGTGCCTTTCCTATTCAGGCTAGTTTGAGCTGGGCTTCTGTGCAACCAGAATAATTTGAGTAGGACATTATGGATCTAAAAGTGAAAATCCTTCCAGCTTAAGAAACCTAAGGGCAGGGCAGATCCAGGTATGCTGGGCTCTGAACTTGTATAATTTTAGCAGCTCTCTTTAAGAAAAAGAAGATCACATTACAAATACAGAGTGTCATAGGGCCATTTTATAATAGGAAAGGACACATGGAAATAGGGGCCCTGAAACTTAAGCTTCTTTAGCTCACTTGTAATTGGGAGGCCCAGGGAGTGGTCTGCATTGTTCTATAAAGCCTTTGGTAAAAGCACATCATCTCTTTTAGGTCTCGGTTTCATCATCTAAAAGGCAAGAGGGTTCATCTAAGTTAAATCTCATCCAGCTTAAAAACACCATGTGTTTACAATCTTAATTGAAGAAATGATATCATTTAAAGTTAATTTTTTCAAAATTTGCTTGGACGAAAATTTCTCTGTCTGTCCAGCACCTTCCTGGGTGACATGATTTGCCTGGACCTCCGCATCTCTCCTACCTTCCACCTGCAGGCCACTCCACTGCTCCACTCACACTGGCCCAAGCAATGGGCCAGAGATTCAGGACAGCCACGCATTTCCACCATCTTGGTGGGCATAGGACTGACCAGGAAAAGGAAAAGGCTAATTTGGGAAAATAATGCCAAGTTTCGTACTTTCTAAGTAAGTGTTTCTCTCTCAGCTGTCTGGGAAGAGAAGCTTTCTTTAAAAAATGTTTTCATACAAAATTTCTAAAATGCTGAAAATACAATAAGATTAACAGTCCCTAGAGGCAATGGCTTAAATATTTTATCTTCTTAGATATCAGTTACACTGCACTTTCCTCCAAGGATCTAAAGTCTTTTAAATATAGCATCTAATTAATCCTCCTGTCATCTGTGGATGGAGCAGCATCATTACCCTGATTTCACAGGTGAGGACACAGACACTATGGGAGGGGGGTCCACAGGCAGAAGCAGCAGCCTGATTCCAATTAGTAGAGACCCCAGCCACACCACTGGTAGCTGACCCAGTGGGAACATCATTCATAAAACCCCTTCAAAAGAGGCCACTCCTGACCTACACAACACATGGCGTTCAGAGTGCAGCGGACAGTCACCAAAGAGAAACCAAGGAAGGTTAGAGACATCTCTGACCCAGATGCACAGACAAGGTCCCAGAGAGCAAATGACTCATCTCACCAAGAGATGATCGATCCAGAATTCAGATGGCCACATCTCTAACAGATCTCCTAAGCTTTGAATTTTCACAAACAGGTTATTTTTAAACAACCCCTTTATTAAAAGAGTTGTTGGGCTAAAATGGCAACCCGCCCCCCAAAAAAGCAGAAAACCATCAATGTTCATAATCATTAGCTTGTGTTTGCTGCACCCCCCACGTGCCAGGCAGCATACCCCACAATGGTCATCTTCCATCTCTGACCCCCAGCCCTGAACTGTAACCATCACTGTTCTCACTTTAAGAGGCAGAGATGACACCTCAATGAGCTTAACTCATTGCTTCCAACTAGAGAGGAGGAGGACAGGAGAATTCTTCCCCGGCTGCTCCCTGCTGCTCTTCGGTTTCATTTTTCAAACCATTTGATGGTTGAGATGTAGCAGTAAGCAATACGGCCCATCACTTCTGGTGACTCCTGCCGGATAAACCAGGAGATGGAAGCTGAGGAGAGACACCCCCCCACACCCACCCCCACCCCTGCAGGAGCACACCTTTCTCGCAGCCATCACCACAGTAACTGCAGGTGTAAGGGTTGCAGCACAGTGTTTTCAAAAGGAGCCGATTCAACTCACAAGTCACCCAAAGGCTCTCTCATTGTCAAAATGCAGAACCCCTGTTCCTGCCTCCTCCCCAAATCCAGAGCACCAACCCCATAGTGCAAGCCCAGAGGATGTGCCAAAACATCAAATCCAAAATATCCTCCCTCTTGGCCCACATGACAGTGCTTCCAGGGAGAGAAACATAATGGAGATAAAGGGGAGGAAAGGGATCACAGAAAAAAAGATGGAAGCAAGGGGCAAGGTTTTGTGTGTGTGTGTGTGTGTGTGTGTGTGTGTGTGTGTGTGTGTGTGTGTGTTTGTGTGTGTGTAGGGAGGGAGGGAGGGAGAGGATGGATGAGCATATGTCACAGACAGACCAGGATCAACAAAGAAAGAAAGAAAAGGTCATCCAGGAGTGGAAGGAGAAAAAGAAAGAAAGAGAAAGGTGGAAAGCAGGGAATGGAGGAGAAAGATGAAAGAGAAGAGAAAACCCAGCACTGAGACAGGAGCCTCTGACCCAAGTTATAAAATGACAAGGATTGAGTGAGCAGTTTTTAATACAGATAATATTGTCCATGTAGTCTATAAATATAAAATTAAATGCTGACCTCTCTGGTCCATGTCAAAAGTCCCAGCCAGTGTCAGCACATATTGTTTTTATTTGTTTCAAGAGAAAATAGATCAACAACATTAAGCTCCCAATGAACAGAGAATTGAATGAATTAAAAAGCAGAGCCATAAATCGCACTGGGTTTATTGGCACCGTGATAAACATGCCTAGGACTCCACGGGGAGTGGGGTCTGGAGTATCCTCAATACCCCGCAGCCTCCTCGCCACCAAGAAAGGAAAAGAGATATTAAGACTGGGCGCTCTTTTCCACTCTCCCTGCCTCTATCCATCACCATATGACAAAGGCTCCAGCACACATTTTAAGAAATATTGAGAAGGAGGAGAACCTGGGAACAAGGCAATTTGGAGCAGCCCTGGGGATTCAGGGTGCCCCAGTGGCCCCCTCCACCAGCTACATTTGACAAGAGGAGTTGTTAGGGAAGGGAGAGCTGGGCCTGGAAGTCCAAAGCATCCAGGAGGCCCTGGCCAGCCCGCCGCCCACCCTCCCGGCTCCCACTCTCCTAGGCCAGTTGGTTATTCACAGGAACAGCTGCTTGCCAACCAGGGAAATGCATTTATTTCCAGCTTAGGAATTCACACCATAACTTGGGCAGTTGCTAAATAAAGCATCATTTCTTTCACAAAGCCAGTTTCGTGTGGACTTTTCAGCACTGACTTTATGATGAATCTGAACAATTCTTAATTATCGAGGCAGAGCGGAGCACCAGCACTCACAGAGAGGAGACAGACTGCTCACAGGACCACACTGTCTCTTGGCTTGGGCAGTTTGGCCCCCAGAAGCCACACAGAGGAGATTGTCAGAGACACAGAACCAGCCTGCCATCCACACACCACTCCTTTATCACCTGCCTCTAACCAGGCTGTAACTATGGAGGGTGAGAGTCAGGCAGCGGGGAGATAGAATGAATTGTTTTACTAGACTTTTTGATGACCCCTCAGCTGCCACCATCAGTTGAAAAAGGAAGACCCCAAGATTTGGGCAGAAGAATCTTATTTGAAAGAAGTACTAAAAGGCAACATAAATCAGACTGAAAATAACTTTCACTTATAAACAAAAGAAATGCTATACATTTATAAAGCAATGGTAAACAAATGGACTACATCATTAAAACTCAGAAATAATTACCTTTTAAAACAAATTGATAAAGCAATAAAGATTGCTTAGCTATTAAAATATTTTATATAAGTAATTATTTTTACAAAGCTACTATTTGCTCTACAATTTCTACTGATACTGATTGTGATAAAACTCGGTCAGATGACCATGCAGCTGGCTTGGCTCACGGACAACATTTTTTCACCATTACAGTTACATGACCTCAATTAGATGAGAGAGTCATCCTCTCTGATGTGGGCGTGTATGGGGGGTGCGCTTTGGCACATCGCTTAGGATTTTGTTCTTTCTTTTAATAAAAATAGTAATACAGGGGCCAGCACACCCGGTGCTCACCACAGGTTTCCCGATGTCCACGTAATTCACCCCCACAACACCCCTGCCAGGCAAATGGCAGTACTATGTCCAGGAGACGGAGGCACAGAGAGGTTAGGCAACTTGCCCAAGGTCACCCATAAATGGCAGACTGGATTCCAGCCCAGGAAGCCTAGCTACAGTCTCTGCCCTTGGACACTGTATACAGTCTTACTTCTTCCCTGGGTTCTGCCCAGCAGCAGCCCAAGTCCCACCTCATACCATCTGAAAGGCCACATTCAATCTCAAAGGGATATCTGTACCCCTATGCTCACTGTAGCATTATTTGCAATATTCAAGATACAAAAAAAACAACCTAAGGATCTGTGGACAGGTGAGTGAATAAAGAAAAGGTGGCTAAAATATAAAACAGGATAGTATTCAGCCATAAAACAAAGAAATCCTGCCATTTGCAACAACGTGAATGAACGTGGAGGGCATTATGCTCAGTGAAATAAGAGAAAGACAAATACTGCATGGGATCACTGGTATGTGTAATCTAAAAAAGGGAAAAAAAGTTGAACTCACAGAAACAGAAAGTAGAATGGTGGCTTCCAGGGGATGAGGGAGGAGAAATTGGGAGATATTGGTCAATAGTCACAAACTTTCAGTTATAAGTTGAATAGCTTCTGGGGACTAGTGCGTAACATTGTAACATACACGGAGTGGCCAGATGATGATGATCTCTGAATGCATAATCATCTGGCCACTCAGTGTCTATCCTATATAATAAAAGGCTAATATGCAAATTGTCCCCTTAACCAGGAGTTCGACCAGCAAGCAGGCTGGCCAACCGCCCATGTCCCCTCCCCATGGCCAGGCTGGCCGGACCCCACCCATGCACGAATTCATGCAGCGGGCCTCTAATATATATATATATATATATATATATATATATATATATATATATATATACTGAGTGGCCAGATTATTATGTGTTCAGAGATCATCATAATCTGGCCACTCAGTGTATACGAAATTTACTAAGAGAGTAGGTAAGTGTTCTCACCACCAAAAAAAAAAAAAGTAACTATGTGACATGATGGATTTGCTAGTCAACTTGATTGTGGTCATCATTTCACAACATGCACGTATATCAAAGCATCACGTTGTACCCTTTAAATATATACAACTGTCCCTGTCAATTATACCGCAATAAAGCTGGGGGTAAGGGGAGGCCACGTTTGTCCCCTGCAGTCCCGTGCAGTGTGGAGCTCCCAGGTGCCCCGAACGAGGCTCCAGTGTGGGTTAGGAAAGGATAACTACAGCTTGACTGACACTGGCCCCAATCTGGTCACCCAGAACTCTAGGGCCTGAAGACCCCCAGTGTCTGTGGGTGTCCCCTGGTGGGTCTCACAGGAGCTCTCAAGCATATCGGACTTTCAAAGCCAGTCCTATGCAGCCCCTCAGGGTCAGAGCTCTGGGGGCAACGGGAAGCCGTTCAGGCGCTCTTGCCTAACGGGTCATGGCAGGGAGGGCCCATGCTGTTTGTGCTCCCACGTGCTTCAGAGTTCTCAGGAAACTGCCTTGGGTTTCTCTGCAGCCTCAGGGAATGGGGTGGGAAGAGGAACTGGCCTCGGTCCTAAGGATCCTCTTCTCTTGCTCCCCAGCATCTACCTTCAGCCCAGACAAAAGACCTTCTGTGTAAACTAAGTCAAGCACATTCCTAAGCTGCCTAAGCAAGGACAACATCGTTTGTGGAAACATAAAGCAGGTTCACAAATGAAGAAAGAAAATGATGATGACCTGGCAATGAAAATGAGGGCACACACATACCATGCTGGATGCAAGCAATATCGATTGCAATGCAGCTAACATCCAGAAATAATTTCTGTTAATTTCTCTGCCTCTCAGAAAGAGACATTTCTAATTCAGATACAGTATTGCCAAGCTAAATGCCAAGACAATAGACTCAGACCTTCAAGATCCAATTTTTGTTTGTCAGGAAAATGCAAGTGATTTCCTTTGCAGGACTATGTTGAAAAGAATTTGAGGAAAGAGACTGCACCAGCATACACCCACTCAGCCTTCCAGACAGTGGATGCCTCTGCATGTTTGTTTAAAAGGTTTCCTATTTAGAAAGCAGAGGTCTTGCCTATGACGATTTAGATGAATTAGTGAGTTGACAATGATGAAGTTAATTAATTCAGGTGGTGCCGACACACCAACTGGGTAATTCAAGATGAAAAGAGTTCAGCACGTGTGAAAATAAAAGTATTAATCTCCTTTATCGCTCTGTTTTATACAGAACTTTTATTAACATGTGCTAGAGAAGGAGGGGCAGAGGATAAAACATTCAGATGTCAGCCGTTTTAAGGGAGATTGGCAAGGGGCTGCCCCCAAGATCTTCAGAGAGTGATGTTGACTTATTACCCACCATTAGGAGGGAGTGTTCGTTTCTCATTTGTCTGAGACAGAAAGCTTCTTCCACAATATTGAGAGCTAATATCTCCACGAAGAGTTGAGTTTTGGTTTCTAAATAACCAGGATTGGCTCCGTTTCTCACCTCCCACTTGAACACAAGAGATCCCAAACCCAAATCAGACGTCCTTGCCATAGCCAGTGTGGCTCAGTAGGTTGGGCATCATTCCATGTACCAAAAGGTTGCTGGTTTGATCCCTAGTCAGGGCACATACTCAGGTCGTGGGCTCTATCCACGGTAGGGGATGTGTAGGAAATAGCCAATGTTTCGCTCTCCAACCAATGTTTCTCTCTCTCTCTCTCTCTCTCTCTCTCTCTCTCTCTCTCTCTCTCTCTTTCTCTCCCCCCTCCCTTCCTCTTTAAAAATCAATTTTTAAAATCTTTTTAAAAAATCAGATGTCCTTGGGGAGAAAGAATTGAAATACCCAAACAGCTGATGAATAACACGTGGCCCTCAAATGAGTCTATTTTGCTGAATTCTGAGGTTTCATCCAGAGGATTGACATCATGTGAATTCAGCCTAATATTTTCATCCTCATTTCTAAAATGTCTCTAACCCTTTCCAACCTAACAAAAGGCTGCACATCCCCAAATTGAAGGGGTTCATTTTGAAGTTAATAACTTCCTACCTGCTATGAAGGGGTCTGAGGCAGGTGCATTTCTTGATGCCCTGGGGGCATTTGTCTTCTTCCTAGTCACCAATGGAGACAAGACTCGCAGAGGCAGACAAGAGGTGACTGGTTCAGATATTGATCAACTCTTACTCACATAAAACCTTTAACCTCCCTCCAAGCATGATGGTCAAGCCAATGCCTGATATGCACACATGGAAGTAAACGGAAATATAAAATGTCAGCATCCATGACAACATGGGCTATGATCTCATTTGATGCTCCACACAAAGCAGAGGGCAGCTCCGGGTAAGCTGACAAAATTGTGCACTGGGGATACTGGTGCAACACAGCCTGCTGGATGATCAAGGGGACAGAGGCCCTTTCACCCATGCCCAAACCCACTGACAATCTGCACTACGCGGGGTTGGCCGGGAGAACTGGGAGGCATGGAAGATCAACACAGGAAGGAACATTGGCCATAACAATCATCACCATTTGCTAAGTGTGCCCTGCACTGTGGGTTCTGCACATATCCTCCCACTGGGACCTCCTGGTTGTGCAGGTAACAAGGACCAGGGGAGGATCCCATGGTAGAGCATTTTATACCCTCAAAACACCTTCCCATCCATGCCACAATTCCTCCACGTGGCAGTCTGAGAATCTGGTGGGGATGCAGGGAGCAGTTCCATCTCCCAGAGCTTTCCTTTAGTGCTATGTTCTCAAACAACAGAGGAACAAGATGTTAATTTACACAAAAGTGTTAATGATGTAGACAGAAGACGGAGTTACATGCCTCAGAGAACATATAATAACCATGGGATATTGGAGCATCATGAACTGTGTTGTCAGATCTTGTCCCAGTTTCCCCTCTCAGTAGTTGTGTGGCCTTGAACAGAACAAGTCCTTTAACCTCTTCTGGCCATAGTCTACTGTTTTGTGAGATGAGGCTGGTAGCATCTACCTCTGCTGTCTGTCTGTGATTTAGATGTTTATGAAGAGCTCAGCACAGAGCGCCGAGTAAATGGCCAACACACTGTCGGTTTGAGGAGGCCTTCACTACACTTAGTGTCTGCAGATCCTGTACCTGCCAGGCCCATCCAGAACCTCACAATGGTCAGAGCCCACTGCTCCTTCTCTTCACCTCTCTGCTCTGAAAGACTCTAGAATTTCCTGAAAGTGTCTTGCACTAGCACTTCACCCAGCATCTGGAGACCATGGGAGGCCCTGAAGGCAAGGTGAAGGCACTGGTACAGTGGAAGAGGACTAGGATGGAGTCGTGGCTGGTCACCTGCCTCCAGGTCCCTGGATATGTGTGCAAACTCACACGTTCCCAAAGGCTACTAAAAGGCCTGCTATGAGAATACAGTAACCTAAGTATCCCCATGTATGCCTTGATTTTCTTGCCTACCTGGACTCTGGGCTCTCAGACTACATCTATTTTTCACACCCAACATCAACCTGCAGCTCCAGGCTGCTCAGAAACAGTGGTATGTACCAGTTAGCTTTCGCTGCATAACAAGCTACCTTCCAATGTTGTGGCTTCAAGAACACCCTAGCTCACCATTCTGTGAGTCAGCAATGTGTGCTGGGCTGAGTTGGCAGTTCTTCTGGACTTGGCTAGTCTTACTCTTGTGTCTGCAGTTAGCTGCTGGTCACCAGGAGGATGGCTAATCTAAGATGATGTAGCTTGAGGGTGTGCTATGCTTCCTGGTCTCACCCTCCAGCGGGCTGGCCAGGCATGTTGACATGAGGTTCACAGGGTCTAAAAGAAACAGCAGAGCAGAGGAAGCACAGCCTCTTGAGGCCTAGGCTCAGACATGCACAGTTTGGGTTTGGTTTGGTTTGGTTCTTTGTTTTGCTGCATTCTATAAACACAGTAAGTCATATGACCAGCTCAGATTCATGAGATGTAGAGACTTTACTTCTAGATGGAAAGAATGGCAAATTCACATTGCAGAGATACAGAGAAGGCAATACTTATGGCCATTTTTGCAAATAATTAATTACAGGATATAAAGAGCCCTAGAAAAGGCTGGGTCTAGAGAATTATTGAGAATCCATCTGAGCAGGGCAGGCCTGGCTTTCCCACACTCCGCCCCACATCCTCCACCCCTTTGTTGCTGCAGTAACACTGGTGTTTCCCTAAAATATGAGAAAACCATTTTGCTCTGTTATGTTTTTCACTGACAGTTGAGAATATTTTTTTACCCATTTATGGGTGCAAATTAATGAGATGACAACAGACTGAAACCAATGACAACTGCTAATCTGTAAGCAAAAACAAGGGATGAGGAGCCGAGAGCAGTACAGCTGTTTTATTTTAATTGAGGAATGATTTTATGTTAGAAACACTCAATATTCATAGCAAATTAAAAATAATGAAGTGAATTGATACCAATGATATTTTTTTTGCTTACTATCCCTTTGTAAATCTATTTTTTCACACAAATTGACAGGCCTAATTGATACATATGCTATTATTCCTCATTAGTAGGCTGAATAAAATAATTCTTGATTAAATTTATTGCAATTTACCAATCCAGCATAATGTTTGCAAGCTATAAAAGTCAATCAACAGGAAACCAGGGGGAAGCTAATGACATTATTACATTTTATATAACGCATAAGTGGTCTCCATGCCCTGGCAAAGGGAAGACCATCTGAAGATCCACAAATGGACAACACACCATGAAGACGGAGGTCCGACCCTGTGCCAGCATTCACAGACATCAGCAAGAGCTTCAAGTCCCCCTCTCGCTGTGTAGCTGGCCTGGGGTCAAACCATCCCTGCCCTCCTGGCCTGTGCCCATCCTTAGGCAGGCCTTCAGCCTCAATGACTATGATGTACAGTGACCTCCAGGGGCCTGAGGCTGGCAATGAAACCTGTCACCTACACCCATCCCACCCCAGCAGGATATCAGAAGGGAGGCTGCCTAGAGAGAAGATGAGAGAACAAAACTACAACCTGGCCCCCAAGAGCTTGTCTGCTTCAGGTCACCCATCCTGGGGCACCCAAGTCAGAGGAGGTACAGAGTTCAACTGGTTTTCAATGAAATAAGATTTTAATGGAGCATCTGACTCTCCAATGTCTTAGGTACCACACAGCAATAGTATTTAATGTCATGTCCAGCTCAATGGTTATGTTCTGTTCGGCTCAACAGCAGTGTTTTTGTTTTTTTTGTTGTTGTTTTTTAAAGAAGAAGAATTCTTTGCCGATCTCGACAAACTTGGAGATTGCACATCAATCCCTGGTGTCTATGTTCCCCTTGAGGAAGAGGAATATCTGGTCCCTTCTGTATGGAACTGAGTCAAAGCTACCCCATTTGGGTTAACTTGGAAAACCAGTAACAACAGTGAGGTTCTCCCTGCCGCCCCCCGCCCCCGCCCGCCCAGCGCTTCTCTATCCATGACTGACACAAACATCCTGTTCTGTACTTTTACCATCACTCTCTGCTTCCCTATTGAAGGTATTGAGTATCTCACTCTCCATAACTCCTTCCACCTCTGTAAACACAGCCCTAATGTGTCTCATTCCCCAGGGTCCTGCTCTCCAGGCAATGAGCTATGAATATTCCCTCTCTACCAAGGTCATGATGATGAAGAAGGGTCTTCTGGATTGCTGAATTCTCCACCTAGAGCAGTGCTCTGACAGGGAGAGAGACAAGGATAGTTAGGAACGTAGGAGGTACTCAATAAGTGGTTTTAGACTTGGGTCCTACAACTACTTCCTGACCATCTCCTGTAATTCCTTTTCACTCTCAGCAATAAATCATTACTTGGGAGGTTGAAGAGAGATTTAAATGTGCCTCGAGGTCCCTTCTCTTTTGACCCTGAGATTCTGGGATTCTGCAAGGCACGGGGAGAACAAAAAACATCTTAGTGGGGGAACCACGCAAGGCAACTCCCTGGGGACAGACAGCTGCTCCTGGACACAAGCCACCATGGGTACAACCAAATGCAGTTAAGACAGAGTGAAGCAAGGTCTCAAAGCAAGGAGGGGCATTCTGCTGGGGATCCCCGAGTAAAACCTGGAAGAATGCTGCCTTCTCTTCTCTGCAAGGGCCTTGAATGCTGCTGGAGTTGTGCAAATATGTGCCTAGTACCCCAAATCTCTCTTTCTGCTCCATACTGAGAATCTAACTTCTGACAGATACTTCCACCTATAAATTCCACAAGAACAGATACACAGACACAGCTTACTACTTTCCATCTCCAAACCTCCCCCTCCTTCTCCTCATTCCCAGTGCCAGGAGAGGGTTCAACTATATATACTCAAACCACAAACTCGGGAAACATGGCCAACTTTCCCCTGCCCCATATCCCGTCTTTCATAACACCCTTCGTATTCACTGAGTTAGTCTTCTCTCATCCTATGCCACTGATGCAGTCCACCACAGTCTCTTATTCATGTGCACCATCCATGCGTGCAGGTAACCACATCCAGCAAAATGCCTGACACACAATAATAACAACAATAACAGTATAGTTCTTTATATTGAACACTTAGGTCCTGGCACCTGTGCAAATGTATTTTGTGCATAATCTCACCTGACAATTCTCTGGGGTGAATATCATTATTATTGTCATTTATCCATGAAGAGAATGAGGCTCAGAGGACCATGCCAAGGTCCCACAGCTAGGAAATCCCAGAGCTGGGGCTGAAAACTAGGTCTGCTCCATCTGATTCCAGGGCCTGGCTTCTGCATCCACAGGCTGTGTTGCCTCTGTGGGAGATTGGTGGGTACCTGTTGATTAACCAGATGGATCACCAGCAACCTCTGGTTCATCTCCTGGATACCAACTGTGCACCTTCCAAGTCTTCATACTGTAGGCTCCAGGGTCAGTCCTCAGGCATAAATCTGTTGTTGTCGCCTCTGCTTAAAATCTTCAGTGGTTCCCAACTCCTGAGCCTGCCCTGAAACCTCTAGCCCCTTTCTCCTACTGCATTCTCACCTCCCTTCACTCTTCTGTCAGTCATATGACCTATGCAGAGTTCCGGGAACAATGCTCCATGATTGCACATGCCAATCCCTCTGTCCAGAAGACCAGGCCTGAAGCTCTCAGCCTAGACACTGCTTCCTCCTGCCCCATCCTGTCAGCGTAGTCGAGGCGCCTGTCTTCTGTGTCCCCATTTCACTCTGCACTTAGGCCGCAGGACTGCCGTGGCAGGTACTTTTCCCTCTGCTCCATTAACCTGTCAGTTCCTTGAGGCACAACAGGCGTGTGTCTTCTCTAGGCCCCACTGGCTGGCACAGTGGCCAGCACGTAAATGTCAGTGTCTGACAGCAAGGCCTCTTTGTCTTAAAGCATTGATTCAATAACGTTATTAGTGAACAAAGACAGACAACATACAGCATAAGTGGGGCTGCAGGAATCCATGACCAGAAAACACTCATGAAACACGATGAGACAACATGTTGACAACTGGAGGAGTGACTTCACACCTTGGTGTATGTCAGAACCACCTGGTGGGCTTAGAAAAGCACAGATTGCTGGCCCCGCCCCCACAGTTTCCAATTCAGCAGATCTGGAGGGAGGGGGGTGGACTAAAAATCACTGGTCAGTCTCCAGGTGATGCTGTTGCTGGGCCAGGAGGCATATGATGAGAGCCACCCTTCTAGGAGAGTCTGAAAAAGCCCAGTAAAGAACAGGAGCACCCAATCAGACTAGGTTGAAGTGCAAAAAGAGAAATAAAGCACAGGCTTCTTGTCTTGTCCAGGTTCTGTCTGAAGTTTGTAATTCACTAACTCTAATGTAAACTGCTCTCTGAACAAGAATATTTTGGGGCAGCCACACCAGTCCAGTGCCACATTCATGTGAATTACAGCCTCTCACTGAGGAAATACTGGCTTCCCACAGACGTGCTGGTCCATTCAGCACCTGGTGCTGGGTGCCCGGCACCCGGGCACAGAGCACAGGTGCTGTGAGAGGCCCCATGTGTAGTGCTCGCCACACAATCCAGGCCGGACTCCCCCTCACTCATAGGAGCCGCTCAAGACAAACCAATGGCATCCTGTAGACATCGTGAGCATAGAGGAAACAAACAGATTAATCTCTGAAATTTGATACCCGTTCCAGACACAAGTAGCAACACACTTAGCGACAAAGCTGTCAAAATATGTTCCACAGCCTCATTGGCAAGAGATCTGGACACACGAATGAAATTCAGCAAAACCACATCAGTTGCCAAAGTGGGAGGTTTGACAGCGTGTTCAGGAATTCGTTTAGATCAAAACAGGAACACGTCCAAAGGAGTGAGCGTCGCCATAAATTATTATGGAGTGATTAAAAATAATTAGTCAGTGATTTCAAAATATCACATGTATTTTTCAGTGGTATTGAGGAGACATGTTATATGACGTGGGATTTTGTTTTTACATTGAGGTTTTCTATTTTTTTCTAACTTCTCTTCGGCTTTTTAAAAACAAGGGCCACAGATGTAATAATAATACTCCACCATGCACATCACTGTGGCTTAAAGGAAGATGTTTTCAGGCAACAGGCTTCCTTTGCAAAAATTCTACTGGAAGGAGAATGGAAGAGAGACGCATGTTCCTTTCCTGGCCTCACTGGTAGGGTGGGTCTCTAGCTGCTGTTCCTGAGTTAGAGTCTGGGATCAAGGGCATTGGAGGAGTTACATTACCAAAGGTCTCTTGTGTGGCTGGACCAGCCCTGACTGCTGAGGCTCAGAGGAGGTGGGGGCATGCCCCAGCTCACATAGGATTCTGACCTCCCAGCTCTGGATGCTGTTTTCAGTCAAAAAAGACCTGGAACTAAAAGGCTCCTGTGGCCTTTCTAAAGAAGCCTCCTCCAGAGACGGCTTCATGGAGCATCTGCTCCTGGTGCTCCTGTCATGCATGAGAAGAACTCTTGTCCAGGCAACAGATGAAGATCGCATGGGCTCTGCTCCTTTTGCCAGCCCGTGTCTCTGGTCAGACCAGAGCTGGGCAATGCTCCCTCCCTCAAGCATTAGAATCCTGGAAGGCAGATATGGAGAGACCTACTGTCCTCACATTTCAGAGGGACAGTGAGAGCCCAGCTCTTCCATCCTCATAGAACAAGAGAAAATTCTACCACCAGCGTATACGGAACCCACTAGGCCACAGGATCAGACTAAAACTCCAGCCACACCTCACTGCCTCATCTGTCCCCATATGCCCCTGCAGCCTGGCTGTCCCCATTTTTTTCCACTTCTTCAAGAGTTAAGAAATCTTGCTAAGTAAGGGGTATTAACTTTTAAGTTGTCATAAAACCAAATAATTATATTTATCAATTTGTTATAATTACAGAGCATGGCTAAGCATATGCATGAGTTAGTCTAAAAAGCCAGCATGTGCACCTGCTGGGAGAGCACTTTCCAAAATGAAATGTGAGGAAAATATTTTAATTCCATTTCCCTGTTCTAAAATCCCACTTGGAAAAGAAAAATAAATGAAGAAAAAGGAGGAGGATGAAGAAAAGGCAGGACTTCCAACATGGAACAGCCTTTACAGCTACGGCCTTTACACGATGCTCCTGAGCTATGTTCCCTGTCTCTGAGGAAGGCACCAGCATATAAAATGGTAGTGAATTTGCATTACTTCCAATCCATCATCCTCTGGGTGTGCAGGGAAAACCAGGGGACCCGCTGCAACAAAGCTCAGCCTTCGTGTTGACAGATTCTTATTTAAGTGACTATGAATACAACAATTCCACAAATAATTTGTCAAGTGTGTGGCTGAACTGGCTCTGAACCCTGATAAATACCCACTCTCCTCCCGCTACAGAAGCAGCATGTTTTGTGTGCGGACGCCACAGAGTAGGCATGAGGAGGTAACAATCGATGCAGCTGTATTTCTCTGTTTGTGTTCAACCAAACCAAACCAACCATACAAACAGAAAGCCATCTTTGATGGGGACTTTTTCTCAGTGCACACTGAGCAACAAGGGGTCCTTTCCAAACCGCACTGATGGTTCCCTGCCCACAGAGTCTCTGCCTTCCTTCTTGAACACTCCAGTCGGGTCACCTTAGGCCTTGAGCTCCCCTGGCTGCTGGCCTGAGCAGTGCACCTGGCAGCCTGGAGCCCAGGCCTGAGCACCTGTGATGGTGCAGCATGGAGGGCAGAACACAGGCTGTGCTGACCGACTTGTGGCTCAAGATGCACCTATAAGAAGGGGACACATTTCCTGGGTTCAAAACGTGAATCTAATCATCTTTGAAGACTGCAATATACCCCTAAGTGTCTCTTGCAGATGTAATTTAGTATGCATTATTAATTTATTTTTCATAAAGCTCCCCGCTCCTGTGAGGGTAAGTGAGAACACAGAGCCGCCCAGATGATCAGGCTCGTTTGTCAGGAAAAGGCAGATGCAGGCAAACCAACAACTTCCCTCACCAGAACGCCATCCAGGAGGATGTACTAGTAGACTCTTCTCAGGGAAAGAAGCCTCCTGCAAACTAGAGATTCCAGATGTTTTACTGCAGTGCCAACCTCCGATGGGGCATGAACACTGCACACAGATGCTGGACAGGCAGGCATGCAAGGATGTCTGAGTGTCAGTTACATGGGAACTTTGATTCTGGGACTATCATGCCTATGCAAATAATTAAGAAATAATTAACTCGTTTTCACATAAAATGCTAATTATTTATTGTTCATAAAGCAATCTAAACAGTGAAGAGGCTCATGCCATTGGGCCGTCATGATTTTCCAGTCACTAACTTAACCAGAATTTGCATTTTGGGACTCTAGCCAGTGACTTACATGCAGTCCTTAAGTCATTTTTCAAACACCCTGTCCTATCTTAATCTACTCATCATTAATCACATTTGGTCACTTTACATAGAGAACACTATTCAGATGGAAGATAAAAGAAATACATTAATAAAACTAAAGCAAGCTGGAATACTTCAAAACATAAGGTAAGGGATGAATATGGTTATCAGAGCAATTTATATACTGCACTTGGTGTTACTGTGAACTGGTGGAGCTCGGGCTTACTATTCCGGGAGGACCTGGGCTTTAACCATACCTTCTCTCACCGCTCTGTACCAGGGCACGCATCTGAGGTGGTCCTGGGAGCAGCTCTGCCTCCCTACAGGTGAAGTCTGGACACTTCTCTGACTCAGGCCACCTCTGCTGATGACTGTGGGCTGGCCTAGTGAAGGTACAGCCCAGAAACACGCAGGGTGCCACTGGGGAATGTATCATCCTGACTCAGCACTGTCCCTCCAGTTTCCTTGGGAGGTCACTCTGGTCCCACTCCGTCAATGGCAGCAGTACCTCCTTGCTCCATAATGTCTAGGACACATCCTCTAGGACAGTGGTCGGCAAACTCATTAGTCAACAGAGCGGCAAACCGCGGCTCGTGAGCCGCAGTTTGCCGACCACTACTCTAGGACATAGGGTCTGGTCCTCTGTGGGCTCCTGGACATCTGTGCAATGTCCCCTTCACTGGGCAATGGCAGAGCAAAATCCTGGTGTGCTTCCCACACCAACAAAGGCAAAAAGAAGAGTGGGAACAGAAAGACTGGGAGAGGAAACTACCTCTCCAGCTATATTCTTTGCAGCCATCCCAACACATGATGTCCTGAGCCAGCTGGGGCAGGGCCTCACCTCCCAGCCCACACACTGCCCATGTTCCCCTGAGTGGTTCCCTGATGAGGGTCACCTTAGGGCATGTACTAGGCATGTACTAGGGCTGAACCAACAGGTTCCTATGAGAACTGGTTAAATAAGGATTCTCTTATTAGGTGGTGAGGGTGGGTGGTGAGGAGATTGGATTATGGGCTCTTTGGTAAACTGAGGGTCAAACTGACATCTTCAGAGGAGAATGGTTGAGCCCCTACTCAGCCATACAGCTAGAAGGGGAGATAATCACCCCTAAACTAGGTAGTGCTAATGTTGGGATCAGCTACACTTTGATAAGTATGTGTGAAGTTCAGTTTGCAGGCACCATGGAGCCCAAGAGACTTAACATATTCTGTATATTGGTATCTTCGATGTATAATCAGCCATTTGAGTCCCTAAAAC
Organism: Plecotus auritus; assembly: GCF_963455305.1. Taxonomy (NCBI): domain Eukaryota; kingdom Metazoa; phylum Chordata; class Mammalia; order Chiroptera; family Vespertilionidae; genus Plecotus; species Plecotus auritus. Next base: position 61,824,831 of record NC_137785.1, read on the forward strand.
AAAATACCATAGCCTGGGTGGCTCTTATAAACAACAGACATTTATCTTTCGCAGTTCTGGAGGCTGGAAGTCCAAGATGAAGGTGCCGGCAGATTCAGTGCCTGGTGAGAGCTTTTTTCCTTGTTCATAGAAGGCTATCTTTTCTCTGTGTTCCCACAGAGTGGAAGGGGAACGCTTTGTGGTCCCCTTTATAAGGACACTAATCCCATTCATAAGGGCTCCACCCCTAAATACTTTCACATTGGGGATTATATTTTGACATATGAATTTTGACATATGAGATATAAACATTCAGTCTATAGCAATTCAAAACAAGACTGACGGGGTAAAGAGATTAACCAAAGGACTATTATGCATGCATATAAGCATAACCCATGGACACAGACAGTAGGGGGGTGAGGGCATGTGCTGGGGGGTGGGAATGGCTGGGGAGAAGTCAATGGGGAGAAAAGGAGACATATGTAATACTTTAAACAATAAAGAATTAAAAAATAAATGATTAAACTAGACACCATATTTTAAAAATCATTTTAAAAAAAGACTGATGGGGTAGACAGGAGTCAAGTAGAGAGAACTTTGAACATCTGACAAATGCTTTAAACTTATTTTGCAGAAATAATTAAAAGAAAAGTGATAAACAGAGCACAATGTTTCAAGGTGCTTGGCGATCCTCAGCAAGGTCACCAGGACATAAAGTTAGCTCTATGAGGACAGGAGCTGCATCTGTGCTTCATGTTTGTATTTCCAGCACCTACCACAGTGCCCGGCACATAGTAGGTCTACTGTGTGACAGACCACTAATGGGATGCTAAATAAAACTAAGTACAGTTGAGTGGTTTTAATGATGCAAAGCACACTCGATGACCCAAACTCAAGGGCTTGAATCCAGAAGTCTCTGACAGGCAGAAGAATCTGGAATAAATAGCTTGGATTGCTATCTGGTACCCTTGGGCCATAATATTTATTATTTTACTCATATCATGTTGTGGAGCTCTCTGACGTGCCAAGTGTTCTATGAGATGAAGCCATTGCCAGGCCTTGCTGGACGAGGAGGGGCCATGTGCCAGTGATGATGGCAGCTGGCAGGGGATGTCTCTCCAGGCAACTCGGGTGTGGCTGAGAGGGGTGTCCCTCCAACACAAAGTAGGTGAGGGAGGGCACAGGTTGGGCACATGGGTGTAAGGGCCAGCACCATGCTGCCTCACACAGAGTGTGCCTACTAAAGCACAATGTGGGCATGCCAGCCTCTACAATCATACTTGTTAAGAAAATACAACTGTTGTGATATGAGAGGGATAAAGGATGGGGCAAGGTGAACAGATGATGGGTGAGGGGAAAGACAAAGGATCTGGGAAAAGAAGTCCAGCCCTGTGTGGGGCTGATGATCAGGTGGAACATATAGGCCCTCTCCTAGCCTTTGATGACCAGTGTCAGTGTAGCTCCTCTGTTCCTCAGGGAATACTTTGAGGCCAATGGCCTAGACTCCGGCCCTTGCCAAGGCACCAGCAGGACTGGGCCGGCAGTGAGCCCACCAAGACTGCCCACAGAATACCACCTTAATAAAGAGTGAAGGGACAGGGGAATCAGAGTTACTTCCAAGGCATGTCCCTCTATATCTGACCTGCCATGCCACCAAAAGGAAATTTGCTTGCAATAGTGCCCTGTCCTCAACTTTGGAAATGGTGGGTGTGTGATGCCAATGCACAATCACAACCAATTTATCAATTTGGGTGCAGGTCAAATAATAGTAAATTTATGGGTGTTTTTCAAGTTTTTTTCCCATGTAACAAAACTTCTGCCAAAGAAACTGGTTTTTGAAGTCCCAGTCAAAAAGTTGTAATGTTCTATCTACACATTAATGATTCCAAAATTCTCCATTATGAACAATATTTATCAAAAACAGCCCACTATCAGATGAAAGATGTGCCTTATCTTTTCTTGTCAACTAAAACATTATTCACTGAAAGTTTCTTTCATATCTGTTTCAGGGGTTTCAGTGTCATTTTAAATTGCAAATCAATCATCTATCCCACAGCCCTTGTTCTGGAGGGGAGATTAACGCTCTGGCTAAAATTGTTTACAAAGCCATTTGTAAACCTTCTGCTGATGCAGATGAGGAAAGTTTACCAGTTTAACATTGTTGATCCCAGAGAAAGCCTTAAGCAATGACTTCAGAGGGCAAAAAAATTTGTTCATTTATCATTATTGTCATGGGCTTTCGCAAATGATAACAATTTGTCTTCATCCTATTTTTAGACAATGAGCCACAATAGAGTCCAGAAAGCCATTTTGCCAGATGGGAGAAGGTGCTTTCATTGCAAAATGTTGTCTTTTCTTTTCCTGCCCTATAAAATTGGCTTAAGTGAGAACCAAGGATATGTTTTAATGTCAGGATTCCCAGAAGACATAATGACATACAATAAAGGCATTGCCAGCCACAGGAAGGATGTGGTTCAAATGCACTGAATATGATTTTCAATCCCAAACAGTGACATCGGGGATAGATAGAAATGCTGGAAAGATAGCTATGGATTTTAGCACGCTCTCATTCCTAATTAATATTCCCCCTTTTAAACAAAACACTGCAATAGGAAGCCCAATTACTTCTCATTAAGATGAATAAAAATGTTAGAATAAGCTGGACATAAAATAAACATTTAAAGTGATATATAGTTAATTTCACCAAGCTCTGAACAACTAATCAGGAGCTCTCTATGGAAGAGTAGATAAGAAAATCCAGTGTTCATTAGAAATGTTCCAGGTTCTAGTGCATCCCATCAGGCTCCTGACTTGTTTCCTTCAACTGGTCTCAGGCAGCTTCTCCAGGGGGAGAGGTACTCTTGTCTCTGTGTCTCTGACAGTCCTGGGCCCTTTAACTACCCCACCTTCCCCAAACAGCACCAAAGCACCCAGCTAAGTTCAGTAGGTGGCTCCCTGGCCTCTGTTGTCTGTGTGAGCCTATCACTGATAATCATCTCATGCTTCAACACCAAGGAATAGTTCACCTGTGCTTTCCCTCTATGGAGGACAATAAACAGATATGCCTTACAGAGACTCTACAGTGAAAAATCAGTATCAACGTCATCATATGTGGTTCTTTTTGGGTGCAGGTGGAGGGGAAACATGAAACTTCATATTCTAGAAGTCTTTATCATTGAGCTGACATTTTAGCAAATACTGCTATTGACTCACTGGACACACGTTGGAAAAGTGAGAACATTACTGAGCATTAATGAGCCTGAAACATGTTCTGAAATAGCATACACGACAAGCACGCGCACACGCAAACACGTGAGCAAGCATGCCTTGGAGATTCATGAGAGAAAGGATCTTGTTTGGGGAGCTGAAGGAGGTTGATACCACGGACTGTGTTTTTTGGGGGTGTACTGTAAGTAGGCTTTCAAAAAGGCTGCCGCTGGCCCACTCTGCACAGAGCGGTGGCTGTGAGGAGCTGACAGCCTTCTTGACTGTGGCCTGCTGGAATGTAGCAACCTGGGGAACAGCCCAGTTTCTGCTTCTCTGCATGCTGTCTGAACTGCAGACGTCACCTGACAGAAAACTGCTTCTCCAGCAGCCGTTGTCTTAAAAGCAGACAAAGAGACACCTTTTCGGGGTAGTCCTCATGCTGCTTTGGACTTTGAATCCTAATCAGAGCCCATTCCACCACCTACAGTGCACACCTTGCCATCCTCCACGTACTCCTGCTGCCCTTCCAGCCCTAGCCTGTCCCCTCCCAGGGACTTGCCCCAGCAGTCCCAATCCAATAACCCTCTGCTTCAATGACAGGCAACAGGAGCCCTCCTCTAGGAGACTCTAGACCAGGGGTGGGCAAACTTTTTGACTCGAGGGCCACAATGGGTTCTTAAACTGGACCGGAGGGCCGGAACAAAAGCATGGATGGAGTGTTTGTGTGAACTAATATAAATTCAAAGTAAAGGAGCGGAGGGGAGAGCAAGAGAACCGGATAGAACAGCCGGATCCGGCCTGCGGGCCGTAGTTTGCCCAAGGCTGCTCTAGAGGTACTTAGCTTCAGGTGAGGGTTGATCCAGGGACTTAATGATTCTATTTTGGTCTAGACTTTTTAATGGGTGTTTTTCAAGTTTTTTTGTGGGCTCACTGCCGGCCCAGTCCTGCCGGTGCCTTGGCAAGGGCCGGAGTCTAGGCCATTGGCCTCAAAGTATTCCCTGAGGAACAGAGGACCTACACTGACACTGGTCATCAAAGGCTAGTGAGAGGGCCTATAATGATTCTATTAAGCGTCTAGACTTTTAATGAATTGAGTCAATAGAATCTCTTTATTGTTTAAGCCAATTTGAGTTGGACTTATTTTCTATCAAAAGCATCTCGACAGATATATTTCCAATCCTTCCCCCTAGTCTCAGACTTCCTAAGAGAACTAAAAATGTGGATTAACTAACCCTATTTAACTTCAGCTCAGGAATCTTCATTCCAGTTACTTCTTGTAAACCGTGGCATTAACATTAATGGAAGCAGATGTTGTTGCAATCTCTATGCAGAGAACCCATCCTCCTGCTTCAGGATGTAATAAATGGATATGGGGAAGTAGTTTACATCTGAATATATATTATATCCTATGTAATAAAAGGGTAATATGCAAATCAACCGAACAGCAGAACAACCAGTCACTATGACATGCACTGACCACCAGGGGGCAGACACTCAATGCAGGAGCAGCCCCCTGGCAGTCAGTGCGCTCCCACAGGGGGAGCGCCGCTCAGCCAGAAGCTGGGCTCTCGGCTCACAGATGGCGAGCACAGGAGAGGTGGCAGGAGCCTCTCCTGCTCCGCAGCAGCGCTAAGGATGTCCTACTGGTGGCTTAGGCCTGCTCCCCACTGGCTCCCAGACTGTGAGAGGGCACAGGCCGGGCTGAGGGACCCCCACCTCCCAAGTGCATGAATCTCATGCACTGGGCCTCTAGTAGGTAACAACCCTTTAACGTAGCATCATTATAGATTCTGGCCGTTTCTGCCTATCCTAAGCAGCCAAAGAAAAGGAGAAAGGGGAGATGTTAATTCCTACTTGGCAGTGGGTCTCTTAGCACTCTGCAAGCCAAAATGAGGAATGAGAGAACTATGAAGTGTTTACAGTACTTCAGTCGCTGAAAACACAGGTGTGACCTTTCTATTTCTTTGGGAAGTAGTCTCTTGCAATTCACAAAAAAGAGAATATCTTTCCTTTAAAGAAGTGAAAAACAAGTTTAAAACACAATCAGGGTGTGTGTGTGTGTGTGTGTGTGTGTGTGTGTGTGTGTGTTAATATGAAAGTATGTAACTCTCTGGTTGACAACGCTCAGAATGATCTGGATGGAATAAGGTGGATGGTGGGTTGTGAAAGGCAAGAAATCAACATTATTAGAAAGTGCTGGATAAAATATGGCTCCACGAGCCCCTGGCATTCTCTCTCCTCTGAACGAACTAAGATCAGCCAGTAACAACCACTGCAACTGTAGATATTGATTTGCTGCAGAGACATAGTCATGCGAAGTCTATAGCTCTATGGTGTATGCATATCTGATAAGAACTATCAGTAAATTATATCTTTAGTAGTGCTCTGATGTCCACTTCCTACTTTTTCTGTATTAATAAAAATAGCATAAACTTATAAAACTTACCATGTTTCAGACCCTATTCTCCACATTTTTTTGTTTCTTAGCTCATTTAATCATCACATCACCTAATGTAATTTTCTATCCCAAAGTGTGGCACATATTAGATACTGCAATGGCAATACCTCTTTCATTTTGGAGTAAGATATTAAAAAGCATAATTAACAGAGTACAAACTGGTCTACTGTAATTTCTCACATATCTAGATGACATGAATTTTAAAAGTATTTTTACATTTTTACTCTATGACAAATTTTTCATGTACACACCCACACACACGCATGGTGGAAGAGCATGGCTTCTAAAAATCAGTGTATCATTGTCCTTTCCATAGTGTCCACTTCTATTCAGTCCTCCTGGTATCACTGTACTTCAAAGACAAATGCCACTTAATTGGACAGGTCTCTTTTAAACATTTACCATTTCCTGTTTGGTCTAGCTTCTCTCTTCTCTTCTCTTCTCTTCTCTTCTCTTCTCTTCTCTTCTCTTCTCTCTCTCTCTCTCTCTCTCTCTCTCTCTCTCTCTCTCTCTCTCACCAAACAGGGGGAAAAGGAAAAAAACACCCTCCAAAACCCACATTTCTATGTCATTGGTGTATGTTTGGTGCCCTGTGTTGATGCCAACATCCATGTGGATGCAATGCCATGCATTAGCGTTGACCATTGTAGGCAGAACTGAGTACTGTGTCCATATTATGCCATATGAATCAGTATGATGACAGCCCAGTGCAGCACTATTCAACCACAAGTTCATGTCATCACCCACAGCAGTAGGACCTTAAATTGGTGGGTGGGGTTGGCCCAGGGTCTGCCCACGATGCCCAAGTTTTCAATTGAGACACTGAGATGTATTGCTCTTGCTGACTTAGGTGGGAATGCAATGCAATATGCTGCCTCATCTTCAAGTTCAGACCAGATACCAAGGCGATGTGGTGAACCCACAATATGAGGCCCATGACTCAGGAGCAAACACATTTATGGACTTTAATATCAGAGAAACCTGGTTCAATATCAGTTCTGCCACCTGCTAGCAGCATGACTTCACTTCACTGAGCCTGTTTTCTTGTTATAACTGCATGAGATAATATTTATATACTCCTTGAAACATAGCAAGCTCTCAATAAATGGCAGAAGAAGCAATAAAGTCATAATGAGCTTTGCCTCCCATTCCCTACCTCTTTCCCTGAGCTCCAAATTTGCACAGAAGACTAACTACTCGGCATCTCCACCTGGATGTCCCACAGGCCCAAGAAACTCAACATGATAAATCAGAACCACCATCTATTCCTTAAACTTGCACAAATGAGAAGCCTGGGTCCCCACATATCCCTTCACACTGAGTGAATAGCTCGGTCAATGACTCATTGGACTTCAGGTTTGAAGTTGGCTTCACAAATTTTCCTCCTTCTCCTGAAAAAGTACAAAAGCAAGATAAAGGACAAAAGAACATGCTTATAAGTTTTACAGAAAACTGGAAAACAGATGAATGCAAGACTCCAAAATATGTGTGAGGCTGTCAAGAGCTGCTGTGATTGGGCAGAAGCCACGTAAGAGAAGTGAAGAGAAACTCAGTGAGTGGCTGGAGGACTCCGTGACATACCGCTGGAAAGACTACTAGTATTCTGAAGAAGACTCAACCTGAAGTGCAAAACTATCCTTGTTTTCAACATGGGTCCAGAACACAACGCAAGCAAAGCTTCTGCCAGGAGCCCACTCAGCCTGATGGGGACAGAGTGGCGGCGTTGCAGGATGCAATCTGAATCTGAGGCAACGGAAGTAGAAAACCTTCATTTGTGAACCAAAAGTCACCCCACTGCCTCCTTGCCCTAGGAAAAATTGAAAAGGGGTACCAAAACTTAACAAAATGGAAAACCCTAACTACATCCATCCATTTTACCATAGCTTTTAAGAAATGGGGGAAAATTACATCACTGGAGAAAGATCGCAGAGGAGAAACAATTGTCTCATATGTGCTCACTTGTTGTTAAAGGCTATCAATTCAGAGATGATGAATCTGGTGATCAAGCACATGGGTAAGCACTGAGGTATACTGACATGATGTTACAAACTAAACACGGGTGGTGGAAAAGAAAGGAAGAGAAGGGAAGGAAAAGGAAATGTGCTAGTCATGTCATTCATCATGAAGATCGGGTGTAAAGAAATAAGAACTAAAGCTGTCATATGAAATTATGTAGGAGTTATGACTGCAGCAACATATAAACTCCTTTAAATATCATGAGAACCAAAGCAAACAAAATAGACCACATAGTAAAGGACTTTAGGAAACAAAGAAAAACCTACTACATAATGATATTTCAGAAGTAAGACCAAATATGTCAGGTGTAAATGGGCTCAGGTGATCTATCAGAAAGATTGGCAGGTTGGTCCACAAGCAAAGTCAACCCAAGCTGTACTTAACAGACACAAAAGACCAAGTTGTTCAGCAAAGTTGAAAACAGAAGGATATTCATTCAAAGGTAGATCAGATAGACATAAACAAAAGGAAGTAGCAGCCATACTCTCAATATCTGAGAAGGCAGGATTCAGAATGAAAGCATAAACTGAGCTATAGAGGGACACTTTCTAATGCTAAAAGGAGAAATTCACAGTGATGAAATAACAGGTCTGAATACCTGTGCATCAGATGACAAAGCACAATAATCATGAAGCAAAAATTCCAGGAAACTCAAGAAGAAACCGCAGTAACCCTGGTAGTAGGAGCCAGTCCAACACGCTCAGCCCATGGCAGACCAAGGGGGGAAACTTAGAATCCAGCAGCCACAGATGACATCATTAGTAAGACAGACTCTACTGAGTCATACAGACTGCATACCTTGACAATAGACCATTTATTTTCTTTTCAAATGCCCATAAACTATTAGTAAAATAATTGGTCACATTCTAGGTCACAAAGGAACCCTGATATTCCCCCAAACCATTTTTGTATTGGCAAAAATCACAAAGTATACACAATATTCTCTGATCACAATGTAATAAAAGTAAATAAAATCAGAAGATAACAAGTCATTTCCACCTGAAAATTAAGAATCAATAAACAAAAATTATTCTTAAACATATGCTTAGGTTAAAGAGATAACACAATCCCAAGTTTAAGAATTTCTTTAAAAAATAGTGAAAATACTATATATCAGAGCCTATGGACACAGCTAAAAAGCACTCAGAGAAAAATCAAACTAAAAAACCTGTCTAAAAAATAAAGGATAAAATCAATGTATGAGGCATCTGACTTAAAAAGTTATAAATAAAACAAAGCTAAGAGTTAAAAATCTAATAAAGATGAAAGCAAAAATTAATGTTTGAACATTAGAAACTCACACAACCAAAAAATAAATCCAGAAGTTGTTTCTTTAGAAGAGGGGAAGAACAATAAGATAGCTTACCTATTGAAATATTAGCAAACAGCATCCATTAGACCATTAAAAAACAATACACTCTAAGAAGTGGGGTTCTTTAACCTTTTTACCTTTTTCACCCATTCCTCTAATGCCCCTCCTCTCTGACAACCATTAGTCTGTTCTCTGTATCTATGAGTCTGTTTCTGTTTTGGTTTTGGTAGTTACAAAATAGTCGTGGTGATGTAAAAGTACAACATGGAAATATAGTCAATAATATTATAAGTATGTATTGTCCCAGTTGGCTACTAGAAATATTAGGGAGAACACTTTATAAAGTTTATGATTGTCTTAACACTATGCTGTACACCTGAAACTAATACAAAATAACATTAAATATAAACTTTAATTGGAAAAAAATAAAATTCCTGATGTGATTCGAATGTGGGGGGAAAAAAGTGGGTTTTATTTTGGAAAAGTTAAGAATGGTGAAATAATAGGAAATACACTAAACAAGACATCCTATTACTAAATGTAAGGAGAAAAATCACGATTATCTCAGACATGAAGAAAAAACTGCATGTTAAACTCAACAACAATTTGTGATTAAAAAATATAACAAGAGCTCAACACAATATAACCAACATATAAAGGTTTTCTAGACATTTACACAAAATAGACAATCACCAATTAAAAGTAGAGGCCAAGAGAGTTCTCAGAAAAGGAAATATAAATGGTTAGACATAAGAAAAGAAACTGGAAAAAAAAGAAAAGAAACTGAACTTCACTTGAAGTAGAGATCCCCAAATTAAAGCTACCTTGAGGTGCCATTTTCACCTTTTGCATTGGCAAAAATCCCAAAGTTTGATAACATTCTGTTAGCGAGGCTGTGGAGAAACAGGCATCATGTGCTGCTGGTAGGAATATGAATTGGTATAACCCTTGTGGAGGGTAAATTAGCACCATCTATCAAAATTATATATGCATATGCCCTCTGACCCACCAAGTATACATTTGGGAATTTATCCTCGAGTTACACTCGCATACATGTGAATAGATGCCTGTGCAAGGTTGTTCATTAACAATACTTGTAAGAACAAAAATGGCAGTCAACCTAAATGTTCATCTATAGGAAACTGGTTAAATAAATTATGGTACATCCATACAATGTAATACCATGAAGCTACAAAAACAGTGATACTTTCTCTATGTGGATATAAAAAAAATTGCCAATTTTTTATCAAGTAAATCACACACACGTACACAATGGGCCAATTAGTATGTAAATTAAGCTACCTTGTGTGTAAAAAGAAAAAATCCATATATTTGTTTTAGATTGCAAGCGATTTTCTATAGTCTTAGGAAATAGTTCTTCAACTATTGTCCCCAATCTTCTAGTATTTTCCAGGTTGATCATATACTCATTCCCTCCAACACACAGCCCACTCTGAACAGACAAGTTACACTTTGGTTACACTGAGCCACGTAACAGTCTCTGATCATCTTTGTGCACATATTGTTCCCTCTGCCTAAAGCACCAAGATGTCTCGGCTCTGCCAGCTGAGCTATTCATCCTTCCAGAAGATCCAGTTCCAATAATATGCCTGCACCAGGGAGAGAGAGAGCATGGCTTCCCTCTGTGGGGATCATTTGCATACTTCTTTGTCAGATTTACTGAAATTCTTTACTCTGAAGTCATGTGTTATGTTTACTTTTGTATCCCCATGACTTATCTAGCCCAGATTATGAACTCAACAAATATGCCTTAGAATGGGGATGTGAACAACCGACATGTCCATCGAGGAATGGATAGGTTAACAAAATGTGTTCTGTACAGACAATAGAATATTATTCAACATAAAAAAAAAGGAAAGGAAAGGAAATTCTGACACAGTCTGTGACAATAATGAACCTTGAAGGCATTATGTTAACTGAAATATGTCGGTCACAAAAGGACAAGTATCACACAATTCCACTTCCATGAATTTTCTAGAGCAGTCAAATTCATAGAAACAGAAAGTACAATGGTGGGTGCAAGGGGCTGGAGGGTGGAGGTAATAGGGAGTTAGGGTTTAATTTCAGTTTGGGATGAAAGGTTCTAGAGACAGATGGTGGTGATAGTTGCACAGCAATGTGAATGTATTTACTGCCACTGAGCTGTACACTTAAAAATTGTTAAAAGGGTAAATTCAACATTATATTTTACCACAATAAAAAGTTTGCCTTGAAAGGAAGATCCTTGGAATCCTTAAGATAGAAAGTCTTTACCTCAAGGATACTTTATATTCTATTCCCAAAGATGGTAAATATTATATGTCGCATCCCTGCTCATCTGTCAAAATCAATTCTACCCTTAGAAAGCTTTCTCCTGGGACAAAATCGAAAGCTGTAAATGAATGGTTACTAAGACCTTGGTAAATAAGCTACACCATTCATTTGTCAATAAATATTGATGACCCACTTAGATGGTTCTGGGGATAGAGAGGTAAGAAAGACAGACATCCTTTCCTCACCTCAAGGAGCTTACCACAGAAACTGAATCTATGGACTCGGAAACACTTTGAAGACGTTTTACCTCCAATGCTTCTAGGCTAGGGGCCACCTTCTCACTGGTCCCATCCTCTCTACTCTCTGTGGTAGTGTCACTCTGGACACTGGGTGCTTGGGAATGTTCCACAATAGAGAACCAACTCCCTTAAGTAAACAGAACACAAAACATTGTCCAAATAGAAAAGCACTGGTCGTTTTTATGTTTTATTTTCAAGCTGGTTATTGCTAGGGTAGAGGAGTGCTATCGATTTTTGTATTTTGATCTTGGGTCTAGCAATCTGGCTGAACTCTAGTATTAGTCTTAATAATGTGTGTGTTGATTTCTTTGGTTATTTTGGGTAGATGATCGTAACATTTGCAGGTAATGTCCGTTTTATCTCTTCCACCCCAATCCTTACAACTCAAATTTCTTTTTGTTCCCTCAAAACACTGGCCATGACCTTTAAAATAAAATTAAAAAAACAAACAAACATGGAAACACCATGAGGCAGCCAAAAAGTGGATTAATTTTATTATGTTGAACTAAAAGATTTATGTTCAAAGAAACCATGAACAAAGTTACTAAATGATGAAACAGGAGAAACTTGCAATATCTAAAACAAGGGATTACTCTTTCCAGACTATGTAAGGAGTTTCTGCATATCACCAGGAGAAAATGTCAACCCAGTGGAAAAATGGTCAGAGGATATGAATAGTAAATTATAGATGAGAAAACTCTAAAGCTAACAAGCACTTTGAAGAGATGCTTAAAATCATTAATAATCAGAGAAAATGCAAATTAAAACAATAACGAGATCTCAATTATACATATTAGACTGGATGAGTTAGAAAGCTGGATAATGCCAAATGTTAGAAGGAATGTGGTGATATAAAAATGCAATCCACTACTTGAGGTTATGTGACTGGTGCAGCAATTCTGAAGAGCAGGTGGGCAGCTGTAGTTAACTTTAATATGTCAACCCTGAAAATGAAGGTATCTATTGAGAAGGGCTCCTGGTGGCTAATTGGGCTCAAAGTTAAAAATGAAGCCTAGCATCCATTGTTGAACAGGGACCTCTCGTGCAAACCACACCTCAGGAAGAAGCCTCAACTGAACTACATGACCTCTGCACTGAACCGCCTGTCTACACTGTGTTCCTGCCCTCTGAACCAGCCCTTAGAAAGGAATTTCAACCAACAGGATTGATATTTTTCCCTGTCTAATCAGAGCTGCACAGCTATACCCCCATCAGCATCTTCACCGACCAATCAGAACAACTCCTTAATGACCAAACAGGATAGTGCTATTTGGACACATCAGACTGTGAGGATTTGGAGTCCTCATTTGCATTTAAAGGACCAATCTGGGACCAGAGGCAGGGCCTCTGCTCTGTATGTAAGTCAGCTTCCCTCTGGCTTGGATAGGGTAACAGAATGTGTTCAATACAGATTATGGAATATTATTCAACCTCAAAAAAGAAGAAAAATTCAGACACAGGCTACAACTTAGAGAGTGTGCTTCCATTTTCTCCTGAAGACTATGTTGCCCTGGCTGTCTCCCTAGAACGGACTGGAGCTGTCTCGGCAGAGCGGAGTGGAGCAGAGTTGCAACACCAGGGTGGCCTCACAGCCTGTGTTCCACAACCATGCCGTAACACATAGAGCTGTCCTACACCCATGCTATTCCACAGCCATGCTGTATCAGAACTGAATTATTTGTACTAATTAAAGTCTCCCCATTCACTTCACCCCAAACTGGGGCATACTGATGGTATTAAATAGGCACCAACAAATATATGCATCTGCTATTGGACATGTTTCCCCAATTCCCACACTTGTCCATAAGTAAACATGTACAGGAAGTTCCTGGTAGCTTTGTTTGACATGTTGAGGAATTGGAGACAGGTGGGTTGTTCATTACTGGGTGAGTGGATAGATAATATATGGTGGATGCAAACCATAAGGTGCCACATAGCAACTGGAAGAAATAGTCTAGATGTGCACACAGCAACATGGATGGGCCTTCAAAACATAGTGCTGAGTGAGAGAAATTCAGAAAAGTCTGTGATGTCAACGAGTACCATTTATAAAATTAAGTTGCATGCATACAAATCAAGAGTACATATTTTACAAGGACACGAAAGAATGAAAAATCAAGCACATGTTAAACACATCAAAATAGTTGCCTGTGGGGGTGGGAAGTGGGGACAAAGTAAACGAATAAATAAAACAAGAGCAGGCCCTTGCACAAAGCGATGGTAGCAATACTCCACGATAAAACAGTGGTGTTGTCTTTAAAGAAGCAAAGTAAGTAAAAGCAACCCCAAGAGACCCAAAGGTTCCGAGACGTCCCAGAGGGTTACTTAGGACTCGGAGCTCAGCCAAAGCCTCATCTCAAAGCTATCTCAGAGACATCCACAAGAAGCAACACCAAACACCACAGCGTGACTGAGGAAAGGCAAGACAGGAAGGAAGAAAGGCCTTTCATCCTACTTCCCACCTTGTGCAGGAAGTATAAGGGTGGCAACCAAGTGGAGATGAAGGACGCTGGGAATCATCTCCTCCCTCTCACCCCCTGCCAGGCCTCTGCCTTCCCCACACCGCCTTGTGCACTAGGCGTGGAGGACTCAGACCTCACAGCTCATGTGATATGTTAGGGTATGAGGGGCAGAGAGCCCAACCCTGTGTTCATTACATGTGGGGAGCAGCTGGACCTCAAAGCTCTGATATAAAAAATAAATAAAATTGGCTTCAGAAGCCCATTAGTCAGGCTAACACAACCAGCCCTCTCTCTGTGGCATTTCTTGGATACATCATTTGACACTGTGGCAGGTTGGGGTTGTACCCCCGTCAGCCAAGGCCTTCCAGAAAGCTGGGGCAGCAGGAGTTGGGCCATGATGGAGACAGCATTTTTAATAATATCTGTCAAGAAAACTGGTGGTATAATGGGCTGACTATTAGGGATTTTGTATTGACCTGGATTCCTGCACCTATTCTCAGCTGGTTATGGATTGTTACATACAAGTTCACTGGACAGTTGTCTAGTCTGCTGCCCACAAAGTACTCTCAGGGTTGGGGGACAGGGAGGTGACTCCTGTCTCTAGCACCTTGAAAATCAGGAACCAGAAAGCAAAATGTGGTGACAACGTAGCAGCTGCAGGGAGTGGGTATGGGAACTCACAACAAGGCCTGCCTAAACACAAAGGAGAGCATGGGATGACCAGTGTCCTAACTTAGGGCAGCTCTGAATTAGGCAAGTCCCAGGGGGTCAAAATGAGGGGCGGTAACCAGGCTTGGTGCCCAGAGCCAAGTGATCGGACATTGTCCTTGGCAATGACTCTGTCCTGAAGGCGGCACTGGCTGCTCCCACTCGTGTAACCGTGTGGAAGGAGGCAGGTACAGGGGTCAGGATGCAGGGTTTTGAAAGGTGGAAGTCCCTACGCTTCTTTCAGTGGTGTGGGGACTCTGACCCCAGAATGGAACGTACCAGGAAACAAGTTTAGGACCAAATGACCAGTTTGGAGGGGGGATGAAATCCTCGGCTTATTCAAATACACACCTTCATGAGAACGTGGAAGGAGAGTCAGGCAGAAGCTTGGAAAGCAACCCAATGCAAACCCACACACCAGCCTGCGTGGAGGGAACATCTATTTTAGATGTCACAGGCCCACAACTGTCACTCCCGAGTAGCAGCTGCCAAGCTTTCAAAGAGCACAATAACCATCTGCATGGCTTTCCTGGTCCCTGGGCAGGAGAGGGCGTCTCCCACTGCCTTCGGATTCCCTCAGCTCTCCACAGGGCCTTCTCTTTGGTGAACCCTGAAATGCCCTTGGGCAACCACCACAGTTTCACAGTGATAGGAACAGAAAAAACAGCTGAAGCACTGTGTTCCATAGATGAATGAATTTAAAAAAAAAAAAAAAAAACAGTCTTGCAAATTTGTTCAAACGTGGATTTGAAACAGCTGCCTGCAGTTGAGAAACGGGGCCTGCTTTGTGGCCATTCCTGAGCACCCAAAGTAGCCCTCTGGACATTGTGGTCTCCTATATTACCACCTTCCAACCCTGCTGCTCTCCCTCCCACAGTCTCTATGAGTTGTACACAACTCAGAAGCCTGAGTGAGTATCAAACACTCCACGTACAAAGTGATAGTTAGCCAGACATAGCCCAAGTGGCCTGAAAGGAATGGTGACACCCTGAAATGCCAAACTTGCACCCAAGGCTTGGCTTTGACTCCCAACGAATTAAAGTCAACATGTGCCTGGGCATCAAATCAGAGAGAACTGTCAACTCTTTCATCTTGTCAGTTCTATGATACTGAAATTTCCTTCTTGAAACAGTATCCGATTTCACATATAAAGAAAGAGAACGTATAATACAGATGTTTCATGGAGTTTGAAGTACCAAGAGTATAAAACTATCACTTTTACTTTATCAGCCACCTTTGAGAGTTCAAAGCATTTTTTGTGAGCATTTTAATGCAAAATTTAACAACGACTGACTTGGAGGACATTACCCTCATTTTACAGAAAGAAATGAATGAACTGCTAACGGTCTGCTGATGGTTACTGTCTTTCAACTGCACATTGGTCCCCAAACCCAATGGTCAGGGCCACACTGTTAAAGCAGGCCCACAGATTCCCAGACTGCTCCGATCTCCCAGGACTAGAGAGGCACAAGCCCCACAGTGAAGGGAGGCTGCCTTGTGCCCAGGGGGCCATGCTATTCTCAGTGCTCTAGGTCAGTGGTCGGCAAACTCATTAGTCAACAGAGCGGCAAACCGTGGCTCGCGAGCCGCAGTTTGCCAACCACTGCTCTAGGTCTATTTAGAGAAGGCAGCTGAACCCATTCTAGTCAATCCCTACCATGGTGCAATGTTGCCAGATAACCTAATTTTTAAAAAGAAGATGTAAATGTAATAATTTTATGGTAAATTCCACTGATTTTTAAATGTTAGGTTTTTTGTTTGTTTTTTTTTTTTAATTCATTGCAAGCTAAGCAAATCACATCTGTGAGCCAATCACTGCCCAAGCCAGCTAGCTAGTTTACAACCACAGTCCTGAGATGTCACCACTCACAGCAATTTCTATCTCTGTTTGGGGGGAAGAAGAAAAAAAAAAACCCAAACTATTTAAAACCACAAATAACCATACCACATCTGCCTGCTAGGAGAAGAACATCCTTTCTCTTGAATCTGGAATATTTTTTAAGAAACATACTAGGATAGGCCTTGGCTGTGAGCCTCCCTGTCCTAATTCCCAGACATATCTGAAAGGGGCAAGTGGATTTTATCAGCTTAAAAGACAGAATGTAGGGTCTCAGCTCTGCTGCAGTAAAGCCCCTGACTCTGTCCTTCCCTATCTTCAGTGAAAGTTTACCCTAAGTCACTGCCTTCTGCGAAAGGCACTTAGGACGAAGAGAAGGGGTAATGGCTCACACCTGTGTCAGCCACTATGGTTAGTAAAGGAAACAGCCGTGGGCTAGACTCCAGAAGCATCAGTAATTCTCCGAGAGAAGGAACAGGAGAAACAGGTCGCACAGGACTCCCCAGGGACGTTGGGAAGGAGGTTTCCAGGCTTCCCTCAGGAGGGTGAAGTTGGGTCTGAGGATTTTTTCATTTTTATTTTAAAGTTCAGCATTACCCCAGCAGCCTGGAGGCTTGGGGACATGTATAGTCAGGCAGCCAGTAAGTCCCCAAGATCAGGGCACATGGTGGACTAGGACTCATTTCCTGCCAAAAGTTCTCAGGGTTACCAGGCCCAGGGGTGGAGGGGTGGGATTCACAGCCAAAGAGAAGGTGTGTACTCACCCAACACATGGCAGGGCTGAAGGAACCCTCAGCCTGGAGGTACCATGTGGGCTGTCCCCTTCCTGGCCACAAGGCAAAGCCAGGGGCAGCTATGGACAGACATTTTGAGACAGCATCCTGTATGCCTAATCTTGGTGGCAGGGTAGGTGGTCTTGAGTAGATAAACATGCCTTCAGGACCCCTCTTAGTATGTTCCCCAGGGGCTAAAGAAGCTGACACCCACCATTTGTCAGGAGAGCAGAGGGGAGGGTCCCTATGGCTTCCTTTGTGAATTGCTCTTTCTGCTCTGGAAGCTGGAAAGCTTCCACCTACCCCAACCCCAGCCTCCATCCCCTGGGAGTCTTACCTAAGGAGAGGAAGCCTGAAAGGGGCTGGGGCCTGCAGCTCAACCCCAGGGAGCGGATGCCTCCTGGCCTGGCCCCTCCTGCGAGAGCACCCTTCCCTTTCTTGTACTCCTCTGGTGGGATGTAGAGTCACAGAGCTCATCATGAGTCACAGTGCAGAGGGGAGTTCCCTTGACATCTGCTTCTCTATAATTAATGTACAAGTGGTTGGCATTGTTTTGTGATTTTTTTATAGAAAAAAAATAAAACAACTGCAAAGCAAGAGTAATGTGCCCACCTATGGTGTGATAACCGTTGTCTCACGTAACCAGATCAGTTTATTTGGCTAAAGCAATGTGAACTGTAACCCTGAATAATTTATTAAACTATTGAACCACTTGTAAAATATTTGAAGCTTGAGCCTAGTTTCACATAACAATTAAAACTGGAAAGAAGTGTATTAGCGATATCACATCAAGAAAAAGAAAAGGCAGTCAGGAAGCTGCAGTCATTATTATAAGACACACGTACAAAGCTTTCTAACTGGCCACTGTCTTTGGCAATGACTCGGGAGCCCCTTCCCTCCTCAGCTGGGTCCTACCACAAAGGGAAGGGAATCGAAAGGGTGGAGGAAGAGGGGCACAGTCCAATGAGACATCATCCCAGAGTGGAGGATATGGGGAGCAGGACCATCTGACAATGACCTGTCATCGAAGGAGCTGGCGAAGACGACCTGGAGGAAGTTAGTTGTGCACCACGGAGATGGGCTCCACTGGTGGGGCCTTTCCCTGTGGAGGCCCTACCAGGCTCCATGCCCTGTGGAGACAGCATCTGGATTATCATGTGCACATCTGGGCCCACGTGATTAGGAGGATCAATAAACTAAGCAGTCCAAGAATTAGTATTCAGGATGGAAAGGAATTCCAACCATGTCTAACATGAGGAGCACACTTTTCCTTCTTATTTTTAAACTTTATTAATCAAATATTTGAGGTACATACTATTTTTATGGAAAATACAGGTAAGCAAAAGAGAAAGGAAAAATAAGTCACAATCCCAACAGCCAGAGCTATATAGTCTTTCAAGGTTTTATATATTGCATGATATGATAAATTATTTATAAAAGGAGGTAAAATGATTCCATAATATGCTTTTTAAAATTAATGATATTGTTATTATATATGACAATATATACTTTGAATATGCATGTCTATAACATCTATAAAGCATATGTACAAAATCATTTTTAATGACAACCTGGCATTCCTGTACTGTCATTTCTTAGTGAGTGTAGGTTTATTCTGATTGTCATTTTTATAAACAGTACTTCAAAGATGCTGACATAACAACCGTAAAGACTTTGTACTAAGGAAGTATTCTTTACATCTTATCTCTTAATCATCCTAACCCTAAAAGGAAGATACTTTAATTTCTCTGTTTTATCGATGAGAAAAATGAACTTGGAGATTTTAAGTAACTAGCTGTGACATTCTGTGTAAGGACAGAGCTGGAATTTAAACCCAGGCCTGCCTGATGCTGCAGCCAAAGCTTGTAAATACCAGAGTCCACTACCATCCACACACATTATTGCATTTTTCTGACTACCTCTTTAGGATAATGCCTGAATGTATACTTACTGGGACAAAGGAAATCAGAATTGTTAAATCTAGGAAACAGAAAGAGTAACTCTGTTTAGAGGTGTTCAGGCGTGTGGGGTAGCTTTGAGATTTGATTCATTCTGGGCTCAGGCACCTGGTCCAGCAAGGATCAGAGGCTGAGGGTAGATCACAGGTGCTCCAAAATAGAATGGCCTCTCCAAAAGCATCTCAGCAGGGCTTAGAGGTCCTGGGCAAAGATGTCAGTCCTGGAAGGGCGGCTGAAGGAGAAAACCCGGCAGCCTCTCCAATCTTCCTATTCTGATACACAGCGCATCCGGCCGTCTGATACCACAATTGTGACACAAAATTTGGGGACTCTTTGTTTATATGCCATACTTACTAAATCAGTGTTTCAAAACTATTTATGTTTTTTAAAAAAGTCATCTTTGATCTCAAAAAATGTGTGTGTGTGTGTGGGGGGGGGGTAGGTGGAAGAGGAGAAAGGCAAGAAACCATAGATGGAAATGCCTTCAGTTGGAGCAAGACGCAGATGGCCTGTTTCCAATTAGGAGCCTTTGTTCCCTGGCAATGGCTGTCCTCCACCGCCCCTGTGGGAGCCACGCATTATTATAACTTCAAGTGTATATTCACCTGAAGAAAGCTGTGACGTGTGCACCAAGAGAGACACAGACGGCTTAGCCTAACTTGGCCTTTTCTCCTTTCTATTCTAATTCTAATAGATCTTTCTTTTTCTTTTTGTCACTCAAAATGAGTGTCTGATGTACTAACATAAATTGTTAAAAGCAGTTTTAGGTAAAGGAAGAGAGTAAAGTGGAGTGGTGTGTGTGTGTGTGTGTGTGTGTGTGTGTGTGTGTGTGTGTGTGTGTGTTTCACAAAAGCCAACCTCAATTTATGTCAAAGAGGGTTAAAAGACCTTGGGATTAAAGCAATAAACTTGCTGCTGTCAAAGCTAAAACCCGCTAACAATTTAGTGCCAAACGCATGTTGTTCAATATCATTTCATATTATATTATGTCACAAAGAGCTGACGGCTCTGCATCACCCTGACAAGGCTGATTTACTCTGAAGAATTCATCGACATTTTGCACAGTCAAAGCTGACTTCATTTTGTTTGGATGGACTGTGGGAAATGTGTCTGTACTTGAGTTCAAGTATTAGTCTGAAAATCATTCTCAGATTAAAGATTCAGTTGACTGTTGGTCCTCAGCTCTGAGAAGTGAGGTCTCTGAAAGGCAGAAACAGACTTTTTCATTGACAAGGTGCTTAGACCAAAGACTTTAATAAAAACCAACAGAGGTTCAATTAGGTTTTTTTTTTTTTTTGTGCTGTTTTTTTTTTTTTTTTTGGCATCCCCGAAGTATGTGAATTGTTAGCCAACCTTTCTGAAAAAGCAAATCACCCATGTCTACTTAATTATGTATACCCATGATTCCTTTGTCCATTTTCTTTCTTACCAGTAAAAAAGGCACAGGTGCAGCTGAAAACATGTTGGGATGTCACCTGGTTCAGAGACTGTGGGACAATAGATATGTAGAACTCAAAGCCAGCAAGAGAAGAGATTCTTCTTGGCATAATTACAGAGGAAACAGTGGATCTAAACTTGTATGCCTTGAAAAGCTAGATGCAAATCAGGCTGTTTTTAAAATCAAATAAATGAATACACTGTATAATGTGACTTGTATAAATGTGCATTACCTATGAAATATGCATCTATATTTATATGCTTAGGTCTGAAAGATTATGCAACAAAATAGTAAGTGGTTATCTCTGGGTGGTGGTATTAGAGGTAACAGGTGATGTTTTTTCTTTTCATCTTCATGGGCATTTTCAAGTTTTCTGAAAATGTACATGATTTATTTTTGTTAAAAAAAGAAACAAAAACATTACATAACTGCTAAAGGCATTCATTGTCCAAAGCAATTCCACAGTGAATGTCTTTGTAAGGTATGGCCCTATTCTTTAAATCAGAACAGGATTTCCCTAATTTAACAGGGTTCTAAAATGGAAGTTTTGGACATTGCTTTCTCTGAAGTTGGGCTTGTGCTGTGGTCAGTGCTGACCCTGCAGGGAGAGAAGGAAGGACATGGCCTCTAGTGGTTGCTTCCCAGTTACGAGCCTGTGACACTACTCTGGATGTCCTCAGGCTGCTGCATGTCCCAACTGACATGTGACTGACAAGCTCCAAGAAGGCCGACATCTACCACCAAAAGATGCTGAAAGACCTTGACAGGTGATCAGAACAATTCCAGCTGACAGTCAGAACTGAAGAGTTCCAGAAAAGGAAGGCGAGTGTGTGTGTGTGTGTGTGTGTGTGCCCAACTAGGAAAGAAGACGCTCAGCCTTGCGTTTGTGGGGATTGATTTGTTCTCCTGTAGGGCTGTCTCGTGTGCTACAATGTGTGTAGCAGTCTGCTTCTCCTGCCTGATAAATGACAACCTTCAAAGCCCCTCCCCTGCACATTTGCTGAGACCACTGCACCACCTTCCCACCATCGCGCCACCTCTAGTCTTGCCCTTGCTCACAGGGGACAATGAGAGCGGCTAGCCCCTGACTCACTCAGTCCCATGACTGTCCCTCCTGAGGTGTCAGTTCCACTGCCCTAAACAGATCAAAGAAGGACACAGACACTTGTCTATGTGTTGTCAGAGCCCCTCCCCAAGGCTGTGAAGGAGGCTTATTCTCCTGGCAGCATCCGCTGACAGCACTGCCCAAGCGGCTGGTCCCCATCTCCTGCTGGAGGCTTTCCAAGCACTTAACACAGTTTTTCAATTTCCACTGCTTATGCACATACATCTCCATCCCTGTGAATGGATTGCATGGGAACTTTCCTCTCCAAAATTCTGATGGACGGCAGTTTTACCCTGGAATGATCCCGAAGTTAAAGTGATATTCACCAATATTCATTATGTGATAATGGCACAGAGCACCAGATCAAATATTCATGGCAAGCACACTGCAACATTCTCCTTCTTGAATGTGTGCAGAGTAAATCTATGACTCCATGTATATGTATGTGTGCACATATGCCGCATATCTGTATGTCTGCAGTGCACATGTGCACGCACACACACACACACAGCAGCCCACAGCACATCCTCTCTATGACACTTGGTCCATTGTCACTGCAGGCACCATCCGTGCTAGGAATAGGCCTGGATAATGGGATTGGAATGAGAGGAAGAAAAGAGCCCTGAGTGGGAGGACTCATTTCTCCCCTCTACCACCAGCTTGGAGGTAAGTCACCACTAGATTTGAATTTTGGGAAACAGTGAATAATTCTTTAGTATAACTGTACCCCCAAATACCCCATGGGACATGCATATACTAGTCATTTTCTTACCTGAAATTTAATTTTAATTCCACATTGCCTTCATTTTCCTCAGTGTTGCCAGGTTGAGGTCAAGCATATGCCCATGGCTTGTTTCAGGCTGCCATTCTCTGCGTTCTGTCTACACCCTGAGGGCGGCAGGAGAGCCCCGTGGCCATGGGTGACTGGACGCACATACAAGATGAGAAGAGTTCCTGGGCCAGGACAGTCTGCCATGGGGAGGCTGAGGCCACAAATACAGGAACAAAACCCCATGTGTGAAGGCTTGTTGAAACACCCGGTGCCCTGGCCAGTTTGGCTCAGTGAATAAAGTGTCAGCCTGTGCACTGAAGGGTTATAGGCTCAATCCCCGGCCCTACTTGGAGAGTGTGCAGGAGGCAACCAATCACTGTGGTGATTCTCTCCCATCAATGTTTCCCTCCCTCCCTCCCTCCCTCCCTCTCTCTCTCTCTCTCTCTCTCTCTCTCTCTCTCTCTCTCTCTCCCCCTCCCTCCTCCCTCCCTCCCCCCCCTCCCTCCCTCCCGTCCATCACTCTCTCTAAAATCAATGGGAAAATATTCTCGGGTGAGGACAAAAAGAAAAAACCTGGTTCATCAGCCGTGACAAGGCCCATGGAGCCAGGACCCCACAGCCTGCGGTCCGGACACTGTGCTGCCAGGGAGAAAAAGGGTGAGATTCTGTGTAATTGGCCTGGGAACCCCAGAAACTGACACTTAAGTCAAAAGAAAAAAGGCTAATACTCTGTGTGACAAATTGTATTTATTTTTTGTCCAAACCACTAATTATTTTACCTGTATGAAATTCCTCTATTATTTTCAGTGCAGAAAATCACAGAGTGGTCAGTGCTGCTAGGCCCTGTCACAGACGAGGCATAAACAATGAGCACAGTGCCCACAATAGTGCCTGCCAAACTCACAGGTGAAACAAAGCATCAGAGCAAAAACATTAACCAGAGGGAGCCTACAAGGAGGAATGTGGCAAGTGAGTTTGAAGCCTGAATCCCTTACATCCCTGGACAGCAGACTTCCCGGAGAAGAGGAAGTGGGACAAAAAGGTCCTGTAGGGTCTAACAACAAGCTGTCTAGATCAGACCAGAAGGAATTCTTCTCGTCAATGTCCCTACACTTTACAGTTTACAGATTGTTCATGGGATCTACCACCAAGTCCATACAATAGGACAAAATCCCGTTATGCTCCAGGAACTGACTCTGGGGGAGGTTTGACAAAGGGTACTAAGATTTAGGGCAGAGATAGTGGATCCTATATAATAAAAGGGTAATATGTAAATTGACCCTAATGGCGGAATGACTGGTCGCTATGACACACACTGACCACCAGGGGGCAGATGCTCAACACAGGAGCTGCCCCCTGGTGGTCAGTGAGCTCCCACAGCGGGGGCTCCGCTCAGCCACAAGCTGGGCTGACATCTGATGGCTGCGAGCACAGCGGCAGTGGCAGGAGCCTCTCCCGCCTCCTTGGCAGAGCTAAGGATGTCAGACTGTGGCTTAGGCCCGCTCCCTGAAGCCATAGTCATACATCTTCCAAGGGCTCCCGGGTGGTCAGAGGGATGCCTGACTGCCAGCTTAGGCCCGTTCCCTGGGAGTGGGCCTAAGCTGGCAGGTGGACATCCCCCAAGGGGTCGCAGACTGTGAGAGGGCACAGGCCCAGTTGAGGGATCCCAAATTTTCGTGCACCAAGCCTCTAGTATATATATAAAACAGCAGACAAGAAATATTTTAAATAGATCATGGAGTGCACATTCTAGTTGGAAGGGTAGCCATTTATCAAATTGCCATACTAATGATTGTATAATTACAAATAGAGTTAAAGAATAGGACTTGGTTCAGTGAAAGCACATGGCCACAGGTCACTAACAGAGGCTTCCCTTTGGGATTAATATGGAGCTATGATTAGAGGTAGACAAGGTGAGGGAAATATCTTCCAGTCAAGGGCAGAGGCCTGGGCAGGCAAAGCCTGTTATCTCATGGAGAGAGTGAAACACAGGGGCTGAGACAGCAAGGAAAAAATTGGGATAAGAAAGTCAGCTGCGGCCAGATCATTCAGGGCCCAAAGGCCTTGCAAAAGGTTTGAGAAGTCATGGAATGATGTTAAGCAAGGGAATGGCAGCTCCTCTGTCAGGGTTGTTTACAATGCTGCCATCTCCATCTTACTAGCATGACCCCGGCTCCAGGACCCACTTTCATCCCAGGAGTTGAGACATTCCCTGGGTCATCAAAAGAGGGTTTGTTATCGAGGTGTGAGTCAGATGTGACTTGGCAAAGCCTTGGTTAGAAACATGTCCCTCCTGTTGGTGGTCAAAAGGCAACGCAGACGAGTGGAAGAGAAGTCCTTAGTGAATGCCAACCATTGGCATCTATTGGGAAGACAACCTTTGTAGCTCCTCCTCGGTGTGACACAGCGTCGTTGGTCCTTCTCAGGTGGAGACTAGAGAGCCTTCTGGTCATGAGAAAGGAGACTGGGCTCCCTTGGTTCCCTACTGAGCTGCCCCAACCACCGACCATTCTTTCTCTTGTTACAGCCCCTTTACCTCCACCCACTGCCTCCATCTGAGGATTCTTTTCAGTTTTAGATATGGAAATTTTTTCTTTTATTTGTAGGCATTCTTCCAAATCTATTTTCTATGCATATAACTCCTTTCCATTCATCTGAATCCCAACTTTGAATTCTCAACAACTAGAATTTATTTTTTTCTCTCTGCACTCTTCTGTGTTTGCTATTCTTTTCCTGGGCATTGAATGTGAAGTGTCTGGCCAAATGGGTTTAAGTCAGGGGGTAGGTAGAAGGAAATAATATTATTCTATTACAATACGATTTCCCATTTGTCAAGATCACACTAAACACATCATAGAAAATGGTCAAGTAAAAGGGAAGATCAGGTGATAGTTACTGGACTGGGGTGACTGGACTGGACATGAAAATTCCAGATTTCATATAGATTAGGAGATAAAAAAAATATCACCAAGTCTCAATGTCTTATCGAAACCAGGGAGAAAGGGGCATCAAGAAAACCCCAATTATGTTTCATGGCTGGATGGGGTGGGGGTGCTTTTACTGGAAATGAGAAACTAGAGATGAAGATCGGGTTTGGAAAGAAAGACCAGGAGTGCTGTTTTGAACACACTGAGTGTGATCTGGATCTAAACCATTTAAGTAAAGTTGCAAACTGACCAGAGATATATGTCCACTGCAAATAAAAAATGGAAGCTACAGGTATAGAGAAATATAACAGACACAGTAAAGGAGAATGCCCCGGGAAAAATGAGGAATGGTAGGAGCAAACCTCAAACAACTCTAGTATTTCATGGTTGAACAGAAGATACTGAGACAGCAAAGCAACTGAAAAGGAGATTGTAGAGAGACAGAAAGAGAACCAAAAAGGCATGCCATCACAGAACCCAAGGGAAGAGAAGGCTTTAGCAATGTGACCATGGTCGCCAGTGCCTAGTGCTGCTAAGGGTCAAGAGGATAAAGAATTTAAAACAGCCACTGGATTTAGGGACATAGAGATCACTGATGAACTAATGACACTTTGGTATAGGGATGAGAGCAGAAGCCAATGATGTGAACTTCACTGTGAATGGCAGTGAGGAAATGGATGCAGTGTAGGTGATGCAGATCATCCCGGACAGTTTGGCTGTTGCAGGGAGAACAGCAATCAGTTAGCAGCTGGAGAAAAATGTGGAATCAGGGGAGGTGTATTTATTTGCTTGCTTGTTTAAAGATAGAAATTTTGAATATGTTCACAGCCAGTAGGAAGGCCTCTGTTGGGGAAAGAGTTGTAGAGATAGGAAAGAAAGGGGATAATTAATAAAGAGGTTTGAGCTTCTATAAAGGTAGGAAGAGATGGGATCCAAAATTTGGGTGGTCATGAGAGAGAAAATTCACAGTGGAGATTATGGATTTGGAATGGGAAAAGAGAAGCTTCTGGCCCAAGACTGGGATGGCTGAGTTGGTCTCCATCTGTTCACCCACAGCATAAGAAATGTATGTCAGTTCCTGACCCCTGTGAGCTTTATCAGCCCATAAGATAACAACTTTGTAAATAGCTACATATAGCTACTTCTATTTCCCCAACTAACATATGCACTCTTTGAGATCATGACTTCTCTGTCACCTGTCCTAGTCCTCTAGTATCTTCCTAAAGTTTCAGGCAGAGAGCACGTCAATGGTGTTCATACAAAAAAAAATGAGGTCAAGCTTATGAAAGCCTTCTGAAAACCTGGCAGTATGCAAGGCAAAACTGAGTTTTTACGTTATTGCGTATCAATAAGGAAGTCTAACATGGATATTAACAATGTGTTTTTTAGTTCTTTGATTTTTTTCAAGTGCATTCATATGCACCAGCTTATCTATAATAATAAAAGTGTAATATGCTAATTAGACCAAATGTCCTTCTGGACGACCTTCCGGACAAAGCTGGGGCTGCAAGGGAAATCCGGGTCCTGGGTGCCAGAGGGAAGCTGGTGCCGGCAGCCGGGAGAAGGAAGGCCTACTCTTGCACCAATTTCATGCATCGGGCCTCTAGTTTATTCATAAAATCACTAATGAGGTGGGAATTACTAGCCTCATTTTCAGTCCAGGAAACAAGGATGGCAAGTTGAAGATCAAGAAGCAAGGGTGTATCAGAACTGAAGCTAAACTACAGGTCTTTGGACACCAAGGAGGGAGCTTGTTCCATTAGTGTCCAAAGATACCAAAACTTGAGAGTATCCAACGTAGATTTATCAACCTCAAAGCTGTTACTGGGGGATAAATCTCTAGGCTCATTTTTTGTTTTGGACGTAAAGCTTAGTTTTCAAATTTCGAGGTCTATTCTCACCATATATACACCAGCCCACACCTCCAAGACCAGAAGGTGTAAAAGGTATAACGACAGACCACAGACCCAGCTCAGCAGCTTCCCTACTCCTGCAAGGAGAATAACTGCTGTGGATTGTATTTGGCTAGCATTGTTTTCTTCATCTAATGCTTCTGGGATAACTGTGGTGGAAGAAAAGCCCTGCCTGAAGAAAGGACATTTCCCTGCATGTGTAGAGAGGCCAGAACCACAGGGCCAATGCCTAGCCACAGTCTATTCATCTAAAGCTAATCTCAGAGAGCCTGAGGCTGCTCAGATGAACCTAGTAAGTGCATCATTTTTCCATGAGCTTTGAACTAAACTCATTGTCCACATAAGACTTCCCATGCACCCCCATGTGCATTTACGTTTTGCCAACGTTCGCAAAGAACAAAATATCCAAATAACTTCCAAGACTGAAAAAGGACTCTGGCAGTTCCATGGATAAAATATAATAAAACCACCATTGGACAACCAGAACAAAATGCCCAGGACTTGACGGGTCCATTTTTCTGAGATGAGTTAGGAAGGAGATGCCCAACCTACATGCCCCCACTTGGAAACTGGGACACTGACACTGCATGGGGGAAACCGGTCTTGTTTGCCTTCAAAAGGGCTCTTCTTTATTGGTGTGAATCCAGGAATCCATGACATGCTTTGGAAGATGTCCTTAAGTTTCAGGGAGAAATTAGTTACATGCATTCAAGCTAGGATATGGCTGAGTCTATTCCATTTCTTAAATGTCTAAGAAATATCAGAGGATCTATTAAGCTAAAGGACCCATGTTAATGCAACATTAGAGAACTTGATTAGAGCCCAACACTCAGGAAAATCATTTTCAGCTTCGCACATGCTACATTGCACATGTAATATGTTGTGTTGGATGTTATTTGTCATTTATTAAATATGTATGCTAATATGAAATGTTCCATTTCCTGACTATGGGAGTGTTAAAAAAGTTCAATCTTACTTCCCACTCACACTTAAGAAACCTGATTTCCCAAGCCCTTCCTTGAGCCAAGGCTGAGGGTCAAAGAAGCATTCCTGAAAATTTTATTTATTGCGTGGGTAAGTCTATGAACTACGTCAGGGAGATCTAACTGAATCAGACAGTCTCCACCCTCCAGAGGCATATAGTTCAGAGCAGAGAAAGACACACACAGAACTAATTAAATGCAATATGCCAAATGCAGTAATACAGGCATATCAAATACATCAAGAAATAAATACAAGAGGAAAAAGAGGTTCATCCTGACAGGGGTTTGGAAAAAACTTGTGGGTTAGGCAGCACCTAAGATGGGCATATGGAGTAGAGATTCTGGTTTAAATAGAATAAAAATTTGGAACAATCCTCAACATTTTTTAAAAGCAACAGATTGTCAAAGTTAGTTTCTTATAGATTTGATGTCATTTGAGGTGCCCACGTGACACAGACTACCCTGTAGATTGGGAGTCTGTTCCACAAAGGAAAATGTGTTCCACAACTCCTAATACTGTCATTTGCAGATTAATATTAAAGGGTATAGAAAGAAGAGAGTAAAAAGATTAATAAGAGCTTTCTTCTCAAAAGATTGTTACCCTAGAATGAGTCCCATTATACTGTCTCTGACCATCCTTTCTGGAGGGCACACAGACAAGTGTGGTCTGCTATCAGTTTTACCCAGGCTGAGGGACAATACCCCCTTGAATAAAGTTTAGAAGGGCAGCAGTAAACAAAAAGTTGCCTTTGGTTATGTCGGCAGTCCTGCTGTTTAATATACCAGTTACATAAAACAATGTGAAACTTGTATTGACATTTAAAAATACAGTGTAATGTCCCATACTATGGTTTGTTTAACAATTTTCCAGTAGTGTTTGTCTATTTAGGCCTTTTTATCCTATTTAGAAGCAATGTTGCAATGACTATGGTTGGTTATAGCTTCTTGTGCTGATTTCTAATGGTTCTCCATGGTAAATCCTGGAAGTGCAAGAAGAAGGGCAGTTTTCTCTTTGCCCTTCCAATTGATTGACTCCCTTTAAACTATTTAAATATCCTTTGTTAATATTTTCTACTAGATTTCTTGAATTTCTCATTGATTTATAAACATTCTTGTGTATTTTTTAAAATAGTATATTCTTATTGATTTCAGAGAGGAAGGGAAGGGAGAGAGAGAAATAGAAACATCAAAGATGAGAGAGAATCATCGATTGGCTGTCCTGCCTCCCACTAGGGATGAAGCCCCAACCCAGACATGTGCCCTGACCAGGAATTGAACCATGACTTGCTGGTTCATAGGTTGATGCTCAACCAGCGAGCCACACTGGCCAGGTCATTCTCATGTACTTTTGAGGGATATCCTTATTGCATTTGATGTAAATATTTCCTCCCAGTTTCACCTTTAATGTGAGATGTTTCCTGAAATATGCATTTTTAAACATTTTAATAATTTCAAACTACCCATCTTAAGTTTTCTATATTTTTATAATTATTGAAATAAACTCTATAATTCTTCTTGAACTGCTTACAATTTTATTTCTCTCTGTGTGTGTTAGGTCTTTAATATATCTTAAATTCATTTTGTGACTTTTCTATATTAGATATCTAATACATTGGACCAGTTCTTCCAATTTCTTGAACATGCCTTTCTGTCTCTACTAATTTCAAACATTAGTGCATCTCATAACTCCAATATATGCAAGGTTCTATTTCTGGAATTTTTAGTCTATTCTATCTATTTGCATATTCTTAAACAAAATATCACTTCTCTTACTAATGAGAGCTTCATATATTTGATATCAGATAATAAAAACCCATTCTTTCAAATATCTTTTCCAAAGCTACATGACTACCCACAAGCATTTATCTTCTATCTAAATTTTAGAATTTACTTGTTTGTTGATTTATTGATGATAGCAATTCTGACAAGTATGAAGTGATACCTCATTGTGGTTTTAATTTGTATTTCTCTGATAATCCATGATGTTGAGCATATTTTCATACGTCTCCTGGCCATCTTTATGTCCTCCTTGGAGAAGTATCTATTCAGGTTCTTTGCCCATTTTTTAAATTTGATTGCTTGATTTTTTTTTTTTTTTTGGTGTGAGTTTTGTAAGTTCTTTACAAACTTTGGATATTAAACCTTTATTAGATGTATCATTGGCAAATATGATCTCCCATTCAGTGGGTTGTCTTTTCAATTGTTGATGGTTTCCTTTGCTATGCAAAATCTTATTAGTTTTATGTAGTCCCATTTGTTTACTTTTTCTTTTGTTTCCCTTGCTCAGGGTGATACATCGGAAAAAAAATATTGCTATGAGAAATGTCCAAGGGTGAGAGAATACCAAAAGTTGAGACAGAGAGGCCTTATGTTGGAACAGGTGTCCAACTTTGTGTTAAGATGCTTCATAAGATGATACCTTCCAAATCCCTGGAGGTCTAGTGACCTAGTGATGGCTCCTGGAGAGCCCTATATTGACTTTGAAAGAGGTAGAGATGCTTAATTATTTCAGAATGACTATATCCAGGGAAGCCCAGATTACGGGGGAAGAAAATATCCCTTCCCTACCACTTATCAAAATAGACACTTCTGATGGAATCTTTTGGAGTATGTAGTGGCTGTGCATCAGGTGCCCTCCTAGAGTGTCCATTTCTCCCACATAATTTCCCAAGAGCCTACACTTTTCCCATTTGTTTTCCTTAAGTTATTCCGTAATTTTCCTTATGGTTCTGATGAAATCAAGTCCATCCCAAGCTCCGGGGGTGGAACGCATGACTGGCTGAGATCATGTATATCCCAATGATCTCATCAGGGAGATTGTTTTAATGATTGAAACTTAGGTTGGCTGGACCAATCAGGCGATGGAAAAAGAAAACTTTCCTGGAAACTATTGACAGTCAAGTCATCTTGTGACCATGTGATGAAGTCAGATCTAGAGAAGGCAGAGGGTAGACCTTAGTGCTATCATAGACTCTCCCAATCAAGCCTGTGTTGAGTTTGCCCCATCTCTGGAAATTTGTTAACCAATAAATTAGTTAAGCAGCATGGGTGAGTTGAGCTTCTTTCACTTGCAACTGCACACATTTTAACTAAAGAACTTTCTCTGATCCCATGGTTCCCATATGAAGTCATGAAATGATTACTGGTACATTGACCCCAGGGGATGACCAGGAACCTCCTCTCTGTTCAAGACATAAGAGTATCCCTTGCTGGTTTGACTCTGGATAAACCATCGGCCTGCGGACTGAAGGATCCCGATTCCGGTCAAGGACACAGTGAGGGATGTGCAGGAGGCAGCCAATTAATAATTCTTTCTCATCATTGATGTTTCTATCCCTCTCTGAAATCAATAAAAATATATTTTTTAAAAGAGCAGATAGACCTGGGGAATGAGTTCTCCCTGGTGGTGGCAAGGACCATGCCTCTCACCAAAAGAGTCCTCCTTTGGGTGGGAGGGGTTCTGGAGATGAGGGCCAAACATCCCAGAAACCAAAGTTGTGCCTCTTCCAGCATCTCATCTGGCCACCAGCAACCCTGTCATTTTGCTGCCACTGGGCTGGCTCAGACAAGCTCTAGTTGAAGAGATTACAGACAGATGCTTTGGCACAAATCAGAGACCCTGTGGAAGAGAAGCAATCAGGTTTTCTCTTAAGCGACAGCCATCATTTTCAGCAGGCAGGGTAATTACAGGTTTCCCCTTCCACAGTGCAAGCTATCCGAAGGTAAAACAATGGTGAGCAGAGTGTGTCTGCCTCAAAAAACGAATGGGGGAGAAGGGAACAGAAGGATTCAATCTCTTTTAATTTATTTTAATAAAGCATGGGTTTTTCAAAAGGCCAAAGGGCCTCATTTGCCACAACGTGGTTGAAATCTGCCAACAGCTTCCCCAAACCTCTTCTTTCCCCATAATTCAATCAGAGCTGCAGATGGAAGCACTCAGCTGGCGTCTTCCTTTTCTTGGCCCTTCTCTATCCTTCCTCTCTCACTGCCACAGCTGGAAAGCAAGGGTTGCTCCCCTGAAAAGCCCCTCCATCCTCTCTCTCCCCCACACCCATGGGCTCCTATGAAGCTCAATTCCTTCCAGGGCCTCCCTGTTCAACCTCTGCCCTTAAGCCCTTTCGGAATGTTCAGAAATGTGGGGCTTGTATCTTCCTTTATTTAAGCTATGCTCTCCTGGTCCTCCAGCTGAACCGTCAGGCCCATGAAGGTGATTCCCCTGGCCATCTCATCTCCTGAGATTCCAGATGCCATAACCTGTTAGATGGTGGTCATAAGGAGGGAGTGAACAGCCCTACTGAATTATTTCTAAGGAAGATACACTCTTGGTGTGACTGGAAGAAGCCTGAATCTGAACAGACAACCACTGCCATCCTTTCCAACCAGTAAGAAAACGCCCACTTCTGAGCTCTGAAATCTGTTGACCATTCCAGGCACTGACTCCCAAACAGCCCACCCCAACTGTGGTCCCCGTCATTGCTCCAGACTTCTGGAACTTTATTCAAGAAATTTCTCCTCCTCATCTTTCACCACTAGTTGCCTCCAAATTTCAAAACCCTCCAAAGCAAATACCACCTTACCAGATTTTCCTAAAGAATAGAAATAACAAGTATTTAGTGAAGGTAGTATGCCTCCGAGAGGGAATTTTGGCTCATTTGTTGCAAATGGATGTCTTAAATTTCCTACCTGGGGCTGTGGAAAACTTTTGATGTCATATGGATGCACAGTCCTTCGCATTCTTCCTGTCCCCTCAACAGAGAAGAGGGGCATCCCTGTGCCTCCTGAGGATTTCTTACATCTCACAGATAATTGGAGCCCACCTAGGGAGTTCCCTCTCTGGGGTGTCATGAGGCTTCATCAGGATCAAGAGCTGAGAGCTCTTGTCCAATATGTGCCTGGCCTTTGGGCAGCGAAGGCACATTCTGAGGGCTTTCCTGTCTGTAGATTACCCATCCTGACTCCAGTGGCAGGGCCTGGGGACTTTCTCCATTGCCTTTTTTTCCTGCTCCCCCATTTGCACCTGCTTCTGGAATGGGGCTAGAAATATTGACAAATGGTGACCCTTCTGATGATGTCTCTTCCTTCCAGTACCTTCCTCCATAAAATGTTGGGCTGTGTTCTGGTGACTGGAAGGGGTAGAGACTTGATTAAATTTGAGGAAAGGATCTGCCCATCTCCAAAGCTTCATCCAGAGCTTCCTTCCCTAACCTGCTATACCATCTCTCCTCTCAGCCGTCCTTCTTTGTCCTATCTCCCCTGAGCAGATGTGAAGGACTTTCTTTACAAGGGCCTTGAGCCCAATGTACCCCCTTACCAGGCTACCATGCCTGCCTCTCTTCATTCATGTACCCTGGACCCCTCCCCTGGCCTAGCTCTGAGCACCTCAGACCCCCAGCTTGTTTTTCACATTTTTCCATATGGGCAGGAAGTACTACCATGAGTCATGCACAATGGACCCATTTTGAAGGATCAAAAGGAGGGTCCAAGAGGGGCTCACCCCACAACCTAGTGTCTGAGAAGCATGTTGTTATGAAGGGATCAGTTCATAGCACAATGCTGGGTGGGCCTTCTCTGAGGCTGCCAAACACCTAGATTGGATCTATGTCATGGGCATCACAGAGAAAGTCCCCAGTGAGGGGGTTAGAAACAGACACCCTGCACTCATCTATCCCAGGCACTTTTCCCTTATGCTTAAACACACTTGTGTTACAGAGGAAATTGAGTCCATATGCACTGATTCTTCTAAACCCCAACCAGGCCACATGTTGTTTTCTGGGCCTGTTTAATTGTCCATGAAACCCCAGAGTCATCTGTAACATGTAGAGCACCCAGGAGAACATCATCACCATCATTGTCGCTGACCACTCCCTGCCCGAGACCACCATCTCCCTTGGCACCATGGGTGGGCAGGCAGTCAGGGCCCACCAAGGACATATGGTTAGCATTTCAGCTGATATGCATGTCCTGCTGACAACTGGTCCAGAACAGGAAGGACCATCACAAGCTTTTCTTACTTCTTCCAGATTTTGTTTCTGAAGGCAACATTGCCATAAATGCTTGAACTAAGAGTTTGAAGACCTGGGGTTGTCCCAGCTGTGAGGTCTTAGGCAAGTCACCCAAACTCCTAACCTCAGCTCCTTTCTTCCTCAAATCTAATAGCACCTACCTCATCTACTTCAGCAGCATGTTGAGATGAAGAAACACAGGGAGAAGACATGCCTCCACCCATGCCTGTGAGAGTAGATGCCCAGCTGGTGCCCTACTCTCCTCCGCCCATCCCCCAAACCCTGCTGGCCAACAAAGCAGCACTTTTTGGGCACCAGAACCTCCAGCAGTGTATGTTCATTCATTGCTATGAAACTCCCATACTGCTTTCACCTGGATGATCTCAATTATTCTTTATAACACCCTCAGGAAGACTGGTATTTGGTGACTCCCACTGAAGAGGACCTCAACTTTAATGATGACTCAGTAATGTACTCAAGACTCTATAGCCCATAAAATATCAGGGCTGCATTCCAAAACCAGGCACACACCCCGGCCTCTCCACTCCACCACTGTGTTTCTCTTCTAGTTGGCACAGCCCATGCCCCATCTCAGAGCTGGCTGATACTCAGGTGGTGCCAACAACCTGATTCATCAGCTCAGTTGTCCACGTCTCTCACTGCTCCAGACCATGCTGTGGCCAGAGCTGTGACCCCATCACGTGGCAAGGCATGAGAAGCCCACCTGATATTTTGAGATCGACTCAAATCTTAACTTTAATGAAAGAGGTGTCTAGTCCAGTGCTAGGGGTCCCCCCAAGCTAGAATTGGGGCCATGGATAGACTTCCCAGTCAGTATGCATGGGTAGACTTCCCAACAGGCTGGTATGAGCCAGGCCTTTATTGGAAGGACATATATGACACAAACACAAGCCACTAATTACAGAAATACAAATTTAAGCAAAAAATTCATGGGTTCAACCAAAGAAACAAAGGGTAGGGGCACCAAGTTTGGTTTGGTTCTGGACTCAATAAAATCACCAGTTTTTACTTCCTTATCAAGTGCCTCATTGTCACTAGATGCTTGCATTGCTCCCATTTCTGTGTACACTGGTGCACATCTTACAGGAGGAGTATCTGTTTCTCTCCCAGAGGCCCTGACAAAGACCTCATTGGTTCAGTTGATTCAAGTGACCATCATGAACCAATCACTCTGCTCTGGGAGGAGGGTGCTGAGTTAATTGGCTCCAGCCCAGGTTATATGCTCCATCTGTGGGTGGGGCCAGGTTGAGGGGGAGGATCAAACCCATTCAAATAATGTGGACTGAGAGTAAGGAAAATTAAGATGCAGCTATAAAAAGATGAATAACTGTAGGACAAGCATCCAAAAACCCAATGTCCACCTGAAGCACAAGCAAACTCTCATTCTTTCTCTAATGCAGGAGTTGGAAAACTTTTTCTGCAAAGAGCCACATAGTAAATATTGCAGGCTTTGTAGGCCATAAGGTCTCTGTCGCAACTACTTACTCTGCCATTGAGTGCGAAGTCAGCCAGACAATACATAAATGGATGCATGTGGCTGTGTTCCAACAAATCTTTATTTAGGGATGCTGAAATTTAAATTTCATAAAATGTTCACATGTCACAAAATATTATTATTCTTTTGCATTTTCAATCATCTAAAAAATTAAAAACCATTTTTGCTCACAGGCTAAAGGAAAACAGGAGGCAGGCTGGGTTTGGCAGGAGGAAGGTGTGGTTTGCTCCTAAAAGGGGGCTGTCAGGAGGAGCAGACAGAGTGGGGAACTCTTATGCCATCGGAAGGCACATGGTCCAGGTGAAATTGTACATCCAGGGAACATGAAGGAGAAAGAACTCAAAAAAATCATTGATACAAAGTTCTCAGTTTGGTTAGCAATTTACCTACACTGAGTGGCCAGATTATTATGATCTCTGAACACATAATAATCTGGCCACTTAGTGTATGTATGTATGTATGTGTGTGTGTGTGTGTGTGTGTGTGTGTGTGTATATATATATATATATATACATATGAGGCCCGGTGCATGAATTCGTGCATGGGTGGGGTCCAGCCAGCCTGGCCAGGGTTGAGGGAACATGGGCTGTTGACCAGCCTGTCTGCTGGTCGAACTCCTGGTCGAGGAGACAATTTGCATATTAGCCTTTTATTATATAGGATATATACTGAGTGGCCAGATTATTATGCATTCAGAGATCATAATAATCTGGCCACTCAGTGTATATCCTCTCCCACACTAATTTATTGAAAGAAGTCTATTAATCACTCTGGATACAGAAAGGAAATCACATTCTCAGCATAAACATAAATTATCAGCCTAAAACCCAAATTCCTTCAGCAGGATGGTTCAAGCTCAAAGTTTTAAATAGCTCAAAAAGAACAAATGACTGAAAGGAGATATGCATCTTTTGAAATACAAACCTGAAAAGATGTTATGCTCAATTACACTGACAAAAGATTTGGGATCCAGCAGTATCCTCCATGGAATTCTGCAGCTAAACAGGAATGCTAAATCACACACTAACTTAAACAAGAGTAATCTAGCATGAGCCACATTACTCGTGTGTCTGCTGGGAGCTTAAATCTGCTCTTATGTGTACAAAATGCCTCTCTCCATCTCTCTAAGAAGGTGGACTTGACCCCTGCTAAGACTTTTGCATCTCCAACTTGCCAAGCTCCCAAACTGAGCACTGGGATGTCCTGAACAGAGAGCAGGATCAAGGGAAGTCATGAGGAGGACTAAGGTATTAAGGGGAGGAGTCTGGACCCTTCAGAGTAGGGAGCTTTAGTTCCAAGCAGGGGGGATCATGAAGAAAGGACATAGGGGTATGGTTGCAAATCCACTGTGTTGCCCTGAGCACAGTTGAAACTTGGCTCATGCCACCCCCACGACTACCCCAACCCCCATACACTCAGTTCTTAGAGCTAAAACAGGACTTCACAGGCCTGTGAAATCTCTAACTGGCCTTCCTCAGCCAGTCTGAGTCCCTGAGGGACAGGGACTATGTATGTCGTATGCTTCAACCGATTCTGTGGCACAGTTGGCACACAGTAGTTATTTGTGTAACATCTAAGCAGCAATGTGTGTTAGGCTAGAGCCATGGTCCACAAACTGCGGCTCGCGAGCCACATGCGGCTCTTTGGCCCCTTGAGTGTGGCTCTTCCACAAAATACCACGGCCTGGGCGAGTCTATTTTGAAGAAGTGGCGTTAGAAGAAGTTTAAGTTTAAAAAATTTGTCTCTCAAAAGAAATTTCAATCGTTGTACTGTTGATATTTGGCTCTGTTGACTAATGAGTTTGCCGACCACTGGGCCATAGGAATAGAAAAGGGTGGCTAGAACCCAAAACACATTTCTGGAAGGCAGGCTGAGATCCATGTGAATTATTGGTATGATAAGTATGAAAGGCTGGGAGACAGAGGAGCTAAAGGAAAAACAGAGTTCTAGATACTAGGTGTACTGGTTAATAATAGCAGATTTTGTAATCAAAGCAAACACGATAATTTCAAGAGAAACATCAAAAGTGCTTTATTCAACGTAATGTCCATCCCTAGCTACACATACCCCCCATCTTTCAGGTCATTTGTGGATACCGTCCCAATAGAACTTTTCTTGCTTTGAGGAAAACCATTCAGAGACCCAATTTTCCACTTCTTTGTACGTTTTGAAGTGCTGCTCAGATAGTGCGTGTGCCATCGATCGGAACAAGTGGTCATCTGAAGGAGCAAGGTCTGGTGAATACGGCGGGTGGGTTAATACTTCCCAGGCAAGATCTTTTTTAAAAAATTTCTTTATTGATTAAGGTATTACATATGTGTCCTTATCCCCCTATTATCCCCCCAGTCCCCCCACTCATGCTCTCATCCCCCCTGTTGTCTGTGTCCATTGGTTAGGCTTATATGCATGCATACAAGTCCTTTGGTTGATTTTAACGTGTCTTTAACTGGTTTTGAAGTGTGTGATGATGTGTTATCATAAAGCAAAATTACTTTGCCGTGTCTTCTGGCCCATTCTGGTCATGTTACTATCAAAGGGTGGTTCAAATTAATTATTTGCTGTTGGTAGTGATCAGTATTAACGGTTTCACCTGGTTTTAGAAGCTCATAATGCACCACACCTTCCTGATCCCACCAAACGCAGAGCATTGTCTTCTTTCTGAAGCGATTTGGCCTTGTAGTCGATGTTGA
Organism: Plecotus auritus; assembly: GCF_963455305.1. Taxonomy (NCBI): domain Eukaryota; kingdom Metazoa; phylum Chordata; class Mammalia; order Chiroptera; family Vespertilionidae; genus Plecotus; species Plecotus auritus. The sequence goes on from NC_137785.1 coordinate 61,863,460, forward strand.
TGGTTGATCTGGATCAACCCATGATTTTGTGCGTTTGGGAATCTCAAAATAAATCCACTTTTCATTGCCAGTCACAATTCGATGCAAAAAAGACTTTCTTTTGTTGAAGCAACATTTTACTGATGATTTTTCAGTTTTCCATTTGTCTTCCGTTCAGTTGATGTGGCACCCATTTTCCTTCCTTTAAAATCTTTCCCATTGCTTGTAAACGATCGGAAATTGTTTGCTGAGCAACATTTAATCTTTCTGTAAGTTGTTTTTGAGTTTGACATGCATCTTCATCCAATAATGCTTGTAATTGTTGGTCTTCAAACTTTTTTGGTTGACCTGGACGTTGTCTTTCACATCAAAATCATCACTTTTAAAGCATTTAAACCAGCGTTCACAAGTATCTTGAGATGGAGCATGTTCACCATAAGCTTCCCCGAAGTATACGATCACTTTCAGCAGCACTTTTCCTCAAAATAAAGTAATGAATTAAAACTTCCCACAAATGCTCTTTTTTTTGGTACAAAATTCAACATTTTTAAGTGTAAAAATATCTATGATGTTAACACCTTCAGAAAATTTGACATATGAAGTTTTGAAGCTTGTTGTCAATACAACAAAATAGCATATATATCAAATCGCATATATGACTCCATCTATTGAAAAAATCAGCATTATTAACTGGTACACCTGGTAAATGGAGGAACACCCCTACTCTGTGTAGCCTCCAAGGGCAAAAATGGAAAATTGGACTTGTAGATGTAAGCTGGGGAAAAGCTGGTTTGAGTAGCAGGTAGAATGCTCTGCAGTGCCAAAGGTCACTGTATGGAAGATGGAGCTTCCTATCATTGGAGTTGGTTGCGCCCCAGAAGGAAAACTGTCCCCAATAATGCTACCTGGGAAATAGGTAAACTTTCAGCTTTAGCCATTTTGCTATCCATAGCCCACCCTGAGATCTGAGCTAAATGAGAAAGAGAGCCAAGAGAGATGCTTAGTATTTCTGGCTACTTGAGCTGGATTGAAAAATAAGGTTTGACCCTCAACTAACATTGGATTCCTAATTCTTCCCCAGCTCCAAGCCCAGACTTGGGGCCAATGTGTAGAGAATTTGGGTGTTCAGGGAAGACAGACATACAGCCAGTAGCAAGAGCAGCAGTGACCTACCTGCTTTACACTCCATGGAGCCAGGGCCCAGGAACCCAAGGACGGGATTCTTCCTGCTTCTGGAAGGTAGGCTGGGCCGAGCATGGTGTGTCCCCCAAAAGGTGCAGGTATGGAGGAATATCTGGGTCTCGGGAAAGTTCCTCTATGCCCCAAGGGAGGGTGAGTGTGGCAGACCCTGAAAGGGCAGGCACAGCCTTCTTACACTGACCTCCAGAAACTCAGGGGAGGAGAAGGGCACATGCCCTCCTCTCAACAGGACCTTTGGGGGCACCACAGGAAGCCAGACCCTTCCTCCAGGGAGGTCAGAGTGCCTGGGGTTTATAAGGAAGGTGTTAGCCTCTGGATGCTGGTGCAGAGGACACACGGCAAGCAGCTCTTTAACCATCTGCTAAGGAAATACCAAGGTAAATTAAAACGAGAGTGGATTTGTGACTTCTGTCTTTTCCAGAAAGATAGTGTTGGCAGGTTTATGAGAAAACCATTCCCAAACACCTTGAATTTATATGGCATGCTTATTTCAAAAGCTCTTCTACATCTGTTAGCTCTTTGAAGCCCCTGGAGGCAGGTAGGGCAGGAAGGAGAGCTGAGTGGGGGAATGGAGCCAAAGAGAGCTTGGGCAACTTGCCAAAGGCCCCAAGAGGAAAGGCTGGGTGGCACCCAGCACCTTGACCCTAAGAGGCTTCTCTTCCTTTCAGATCTCTGGCAATGGGCTTTATGTTGTAAGGCTGGGAGCAAAGTGACCACTCTAGAGCTGGGAGGTCAACTATAATTCGGCCAGGAGAGCACCCCTTTCTCACACACACACAGCCCTGCACCCATGTGCCCTGTAAATTAGCCAAGGATTAGAGGTAAAGGAAACAACAGAGGCTGATTGACAAGGAGGCCCTCATAATCAGTGCTGTAGTAAACTATACTAATTATGGTATCAGTTGGTAACATTATAAAGGTTGAAGCTACATAATGAAAAAGAGCAAACACACAGGCAGAGTGAGTTCAGCAAATGTAATTATAAGGTGACTCTATTGGCAAATACTATTTTATGAGGTATTAAGAGGGATGTGGCACAAACACACTCCAAAACTTACAAGCTTCTCAGGAGTGGAGGAACCTGGAGCTGACCAAAGATGCACTCCCAAACATGCCACATAAGCAAGCTGGAGGAACCCATGAAGTCTTCTTGACATCTCCCCAAGGATAAGATGTTGTCAGATAGGGCTTGCTACTCCCAAGCTCCAATTCCTTGTTTGCTATATGATATATTATCCCTGGCCTGTCCTGAACTCTGAAATCCTCAAACCTTAAGATTTTGGACTGTCCAACCCAGAAGGCACCACAGATGTTATTTAGATTCAGTCACTCTACAGTGAAGATAATGGGGGAGGGGAGCCTGCCCAGCCACTGGAACAATCTGTATCAATGTCCAACTGTATTCATGGGACTCTGTGCCTGACACTGATCTAGAAGCTCAGGCCAGGGTCTCTGCTGTCACGTGTTCACATCCTATGAGAGAACAAAGAAAACTGGTCAAGCAAACCACTAAGGCCATTCCAGATTCAAGATCATATCAGGTGCTACGAAGAAAACTAAATGGGGTAATGGATAAGCGGTTGGCTGGAAGTGGAGAGCTAGGCTAGATGAAGGGTCCAGGGGGGTGGGTTCTTGAGAAGGAGCTGAGACCTATGAACTGAAACGTACAGGAGGAGGGGGAAAAAATGCTTTTCCAAGGACACCCAGCTCTTTCCTGGCAGAGAAAGGACAGAACACAGGTGCCTGCACTTGCAGTCCAGGGTCATTCTGTTGCATCTGGCTCTCTCAACCAGTGTTTGGGCCAGAATTTTAAGAGAAACTATCAACTCTAAGGATATGTGGAGCCACTGGCTGTTGAGGGTTTAAAAAAACGTTAGAGACCCTGTGATTCAAAGTCTCTGACACACTGGAGAATCACCTGTGGCATGTCTGTAACAGAGAAGCTGTTCTGGTTGTCTGCTGCTGCATAGCAAACCCCCAAATAAGAGCAGTATGTCGTTATCTTCCCATCTCTGTCATTGCCTAGAGGAGAGGCTGGGGTGGCACCCAGCACCTTGACCCTAGACAGTGCCTGCTCATGGTCTTTCATGTGCTTACAGTCAGATGATGGTGGCGGCTGGAGGCATGCGCTGGGCTGAAAGAGTGGGAGCTGGTAAAGCTTTCCTTCCTGTGGCCAGTCTGCTATGCTAGGCTGGTCTTCCTCGCATATGTGGACTTCTTCCATGGGCTGGCTTCCCCCAGCGTAAGCTTTATAACAGGACCAGGTGGAAGCTACAAGGACCTATCAATGGATGGGCCAGAACATCCTTTCTGTTGTGATCTATTGATCAAGGGAACCCAGACTCAAGGAAGGGAAACTAGACTCCAGATTTCAATGAGAGGAGGAACAAAGAATGTGTAGCTATCTTTAATCTACCATACTTGCTCTGCATAAGAAAAACAACAATAGCCTCTACTGAATGCCTGCTTAGCCTCTTGACAACCTAATAGACATCTGTCATTCACACTTAGATTATCTTCATTTCCCTTCAATTAATCAATAAAATTAATCCATGTTTCTTGAGGACCTGCCATGCAAAAATGTGTCACACTTGGATACAATCTACAATGTGCTATGTCTTCCCTGTAAGGGCTTAGAGCAAGGGTGGGCAAACTTTTTGACTCGAGGGCCACAATGGGTTCTTAAACTGGACCGGAGGGCCGGAACAAAAGCATGGATGGAGTGTTTGTGTGAACTAATATAAATTCAAAGTAAAGGAGTGGAGGGGAGAGCAAGAGAACCGAATAGAACAGCCGGATCCGGCCCACGGGCCGTAGTTTGCCCAAGGCTGGCTTAGAGTCTAGAAAAGGTGTTACAAACTTTCATTTACAATAGCTGAGCTGATTTTTAAAGTGAAACTTGGCATGGAACCCCAGTTTATAAAACAGGTCAAGGTAGGACTATTCTGGGCCAGGTAAGAGCCCAGGACACCTTAGTTGAAGCCCACAGTCAGGGAACCATAGTGCAGATGCCATCATGCAGAAAAAGAAAGGAAACTAGTGGGTAAACTATCCCTTCTCCATATGAGAAGTTTCCTAAAGAAAAGATATGGACCTGGCTTATGAGAAAGTTAGTGTATTAATGAGATTTTTTTTTTATAATTGTAAATCTATTTATGTCACATTGGCTTGAACACAAAAGAAAACAAGGACAGGAAAGTCTTCAGGGAGGGCTTTCAGGGCGGGCTAGGTCTAGGGACTCACATAATGTTCTGTACTCATAATGACCACGTGGTACACTAATTAACACAGGGTCAGGTCTCTCCAGTCTTCACCTGTGCAGACTTCACTCTCAGGGGCACTTTCTCTATGCTGATAGGACGGGGTGGCCACCAGCAGTTCAAGGCTTACTTCTGTTGTGTTCTTCCCCGGCCGTTTCCACAATCCAACTCTGGTTGGCCTTACTTGGGTTCTGTGCTCAAACCCACACAATCCAAGTAGTCAGGATTTCCTATTATGCCAAAGTTTAAAGAGTCACATGCAGAAGGGAGCCCCAGGTAACCTGGTGAGGTCATTTGTACTAAGAGTGAAGGAAAGAGGATTTTGTTCTCTTGCTGAAGGAAGCCTGAAAGCTGAGCCAACAAAACACCTACACAGAGAGGAAGAGAAAGCAAAGAACTAAGAGACAGGAGGACAAGAGGCTGGGTCTGGACCAGCTGGGCAATGCTTGATCTCTCCCCACCAGGTGAGAGGAATGGTCAGCTCTCTTAGTCTTGACACCTAGTGAATAAACTTCTCTAAAAAGTGGTCCCTGAGAGGAGGTTCAAAGTCAGAGGTCCAGGCCTCGCTTTGGACCCTGGTGCTGGGTCGGTCCTCAGCTCTGTGGCTGTCACCAGTCCTCATATCCCAAGATGTCCTCTGAGCTTGAAGAACACACGGGAACATCCCAAAGAGCCTCTGACAGGTGCTTTGGCCTGAAATAAAGCCAGGGAAAGGAGAACACAACTGCCATGCAGTATTATGAAACATTGTCATTAAGTTTAATGCCTTCGTAACAAAGAATGCCACATTTATTATCACAAATAAATCCATGGATTTAACACCCATCAGGCTTTAGACTTTATTTTTCCATATAAAATAAATATGGCTAGAGTATAAGATTATGACTACACCATTATTTTCTAAAACTATTTCATTTAAGCGCAGTCTAACTGCCCCATGCTATAAACCTGGGCCCAAGAAGGGACCACTCCACTCCTGGAAGAACATTGGCATCACTGAATGCAACAGCCAACAAGGTGGGCTTTCCTGCACAACTGCTGGGTTTCATCACTGTTTAATGAATTGTTACACTCTTTATAGGATAAACAATAAATCGCACATGATTTATCATATTACCCAATAAATCATGTGACAAATCATTAGGCAGAGTGATAAAATCAAGTGTTTTGGAAATAAGTTAATCTATGATGCCAATGTGTAAACTAAACAGTTGCTTAAAAACCCTATTCACTAATCATTTTTACATAAAGAAAGATTAATGATTATGTAGATTAAATGTGTACTTATTCCTATAAGCATCAGACAGCCATGTGCCCTGTTGGCCTTCTCTTTTTAGCAAAGGCCCCGAAAGCCTCCCTTCTGTGGCATAATTCCATTTGCCTCCCTCCTTCCTGGATTTGCCTTGACTGGAAAAGGAGGCTGGAGAAGACAGGGCAAACGAAAGAAGTGGTTAATGAAGAGCGAGTCATGGGGGCCTGGTGGTGAGGCTGTTCTCCCCATAAATTTTGTAACACACTAATTAACACTTTCATTAGGGCCTTGAGACAGGTTCCAGTGCTGCCTGCTTTTCCAGCCTGCCTTCGACACAGTGCTCTTTCTCACTTGTGACAACTATGTTTATAGCTTCTCTGCCCATCGAACTGGCTGGCACATTGAATTACCCTCAAGAGTACATGGGCATCACGTCACATTTGCGTGCCTGATATCATACGTGACGAGCTGTGCGCCGCCAGGGCCTTTAATGCACATCCTGCAGACAGCCGGCCCTGCAATGCATAGGCAGATATTAAGCTAAATCTTTTTGGAGTCAAGCTTGTTTCACATCAGTTACATAAACATATTGGTTCCTTTAAAAGAACAAATGCTTTGTGAGTAAAGAAAGGACTCCAGCACTGAAACCTGAGAAATCATCCGGCACATCAATTCTGCCTGTCTTTCTGAAAGTCTTTTCTTAGGGAGGTTGGGGGAGAGACTATTTGGCTTCTAGAATATGTTTTGAACCGTATTTATTATAAACTCTGGACAATACTAGGCAATGTAAAGAGAGAGAAAGGGAGAGCCTCGGTGAGCGTCGCTAGGAGGACAGTCAGAACATCAGTGTAGACTCCTCTTTTTATATCTATATGTTCACACCACTGGCTGCAATTTTCCAGTCTCCTTTGCTATTTCTCTTTCTCCCTCACCCATATCCAGCCCATAAGCAAACCCTATTGGCTCTTGGCATCCCTCTGACTGTGGATTCCCCCAACATTACAACTTAAACCATGATGCTGATCCTAGTAATGCAGATGTGAAGCCACCTTGGACCTATTCTAAAGTCACCTTCTCTTTTGCATGTTAAATTGCTTGTAATGGTAATCACCAGGGTTTAGGAACCTGGTGATTCCTAGTGCCTGGCAAAGCAATTGTGTGATTGGGTAAAGGATGGGAGATAATAAAGGAGTTTCAGATTGCACTTTTCTTCTGAAAAGCTCTAAGAAATGAAGTGGATGAATTTTACTGACAACTTCAGTTTCAACGAACTACCTGGAAAATATTGCCTCGAAGGCAGAAATCCAAGAAATGAGCTTTTACACATGGTCTTTGGCCCTTCCCAAGAGGCAAACCATCAGTAGTAGTTCAGGGAGGAATATAATAAGAGTTTCAAGTCACTTGTATAACCTGGACACATGGCTTTTCCCTCATGCTGCTCCCTGAGAAGCCTCCAGCTGCTGAGCACAGCCCAGTTCTCAGACTCAGAGGAATTGAACCCAATTGCCAAGATAAAACAGGAAAAGGGTTCAAAGTAAGTCATGTTTTTAATGCCCACAAAAGGGATAGACTAAGTAGCACAAAGCCTGCATTCTATTTTCCTTTCTTTTATCCAACCCACCTCTCAATTCACTGGGATTCACATTTTAAGACACCATCTGTATCACTTAGAAGAAGCTGAGCTTTCCTTCAGTAATGTAAAAGCTCAAAATCTCGGAAGCTTAGACATTCTTATTTCTTGCTCTTGCAAGGCCACTGTAGCCCAGAGAAGTTCTAAGATAGGTGTGCTCTCCATGTGGTGCACTGCATGCTTTCCCAATCACTGAGGAAGCGAGCATTGAGTTCTTAAGTGATGTCACCAGAATTGACATGTCATTTTAATGGCCAGAATAAGTCACTGTCTTTAAGGATAAGTATGATTCTCCATATGCCAGATAGCAATGAACATTCATAACGTTGATCACACCTTTCTCTGCAACCACACCACTCCCTACAAAAGCAAAAAAAGCAAACAGCCTTATTAGTAGGGCTCATTTCTCAGAGTCTTCCTGCCACAATATAGCTGCTTCCATCCTCAAACCTGCGCTGCATATGCTCCATCAGGGATAGTGAGAGGCATGTTCATGAAGGGCTTCAGTCTACAACAAGCATGTCAAACTCGGCCCGCGGGCTGCATGCAGCCCACAATGAATATCTTTGCAGCCCAGCCAATATAACGATATGTAAGAAATGTTTTAATAAAAATGTCGTAACCTAATTTTTACAATATTCTGTTATACATAACTACTAATAACGAACTACAATGTTCACTAATGACTGATTACTATCATCGTGTTGCATTCATTTCCCTTAGGCGCCTTACGTGCAGGCGCACCATTTCTCTCCACTAATACCAGCAGCGAATATTTTAACAACTGATTGTCACATCATTAGTCTTGGACTGACTTATTTGGTGTGTGCAACAGGAAATATTTCACTTTCAGAAAACAAGAAAAACAGATTTGTGTTACACTTATTACTCTGTGCAGATCTTCAGTATCTGGTAAGTTAATGTTCAAGAAAAAATATTAATTTTTATTAAAATGTTCTATTATTTTATGTTAACGATTACTCATTTATTTCAGCCCTTTGTATTCAGCATGTCTCTATCAAAGTACACCTACGTTTCCATGAAAGTTGAAGCTTTTGTTTTTTTGCAGCTCACTTAAGCTTACACCTTGTTTATTTGGCCCGTGTTAGCCTTTGAGTTTGACATGCTTGGCTTTACAAAGAAATAACCTATCCCAGTGGTTGAGCATGGGCTCTGGAGTCAGACAGCCTGCACTGACATCCAGCTTTGACTCCTGATTACCTGTAAGACCTTGGGCAACTTAACTTCTACATACTTCAGTTTGCTGATCTGCAACATGGAGCTAGTGATGGTGCCTGGCTCTTGGGTTGTGAGAACTGATTACACTAATACATGTGAAGCCCTTGTCACTGAGTGAGTGCTGTGGAAATGTTTTCTGACTGTGATGCTTTACAATCTGCATGAGGCACTCAAAACCATTGGTCCATTTGGTCAGTATAATTTATGATAGGAACAAGATCACCCCATTTCTGACATTTTCTCCCCCATCCCAAACAGACCAGAGATGAGATAAGGGTGCTGAGGGAGGCCTTTGAAAACTAAATTGGGGGGAGGGGGTATATCTTCTGCATAAAAAATGGAAGGATTTTAATGGAATATGGCAGAAACAGTCATGCTTGACCAATAGGCCACATATCTCCTACACTTCCTAACCCCCTTGTCATTGAACAGGCCTCATGACAAATCTGCCACATCTGAAGCAATTGATTATTCCCTCTTTCTTGGGAAACTGCCTTCATCTGGCTTTCACAGCACTTTCTTGGTTTTCCTTCTACATCATTGGCTGCAATTTTCCATTCTCCTTTGCTAAATCCTCTTTGTTTTCTCAACCTCAATGGAGAAGGTGCTTCAGAGTTCAGTCATTGGACCTCTTTTTATATCTATATGTTCACACCATTATGAGTATATCTAGTTTCATAGGTTTAAATTCCATCTATATGCTGATAAACTCCAGCCACGACCTTTCCCTTGAACTTCAGAACCATATGTCCAACCACTTACCTGGCATGCCACTTAGATGTCAAATGGGCATTCATACATTTAATGTGCTCAAAACTGAGCTCCCAAATCCTCTTCTTTCACCCATCTTACTGCTCCATAGACTTCTACAGATCAGTCAACTGCAGCTTCAATCTCCCCTGTTGCAGCCCTAAATATTTCTCTTTCTCCCTCACTCACATCCAGCCCATAAACAAATCCTATTGGCTCTTGGCACCCCTAAAGAACACAACAGCTACCATTGTGGCCCCAACCATCATTCTTTCTCATCGGTATTCTTGTTTTACCCTCTTAATTGGTTTCCCTAAGTCACCTCCTTCAAGTCTTTGCTCAAATAATACTTTCCTTAACCACCAATTTAAAAAATTGTTCAACTCTTTTTCCATTGACAGTCCATAGGCCCCTTTCTCCAACACCTACAATCTTCTATCATGTTACATTGTTTAACTATTTTATTTGAACTCCCACTCCTTCCTACTAGAATGTGAGATCTAAAAGGGATTTTTTTCCCATATCCCCAGGCATAGAACAGTACATGTCCCAGAGAAGATGTTTCACAGCTTTTTGTTGAATGAATGAATGAATGAATGAATATGCAAGTAATCCCCAGTCTGAACCTCCTACTCACTATCCCCTACCCCCAACTTCTAGTTACTATCTGGTCATTGAAGTCCCCCTCACCCTGGTTTTCCTCTTTACCCAGGTGTTTCAGCCTGATGTCTCTGTCTGCTCCCCTCCTGGCTTTTCAGTCTTCCTGGCGCCTGTGGCAGCAGATAAGAGATAATCCCTTCAGCCCCTCCTCAGACTCAAGGCTCTGATATTTTTTTCCCACTCACAGGCTCATGCTATGCTTCTCTGGAACTGGGCTGGGACACCTCAGTGTTCAGCAATTTGTCTTTCTTTGCCATGACATTTTTTTCTGACTAGTACACCCATATTCACTTCCCTATTTATGAATTATTTTAGGGTGTGATTGATAATAATAATTATTATTATTATAATTATAATAGTAATAGTAATAATAAGCATTTACATACACTCTCCTAAAATGTTTATAACAATGGTATTAGGGAGATATTATTCATACCCATTTTACCAACAAGAAAACTGAGGCCCAGAGAAGTTAAGCTATTTATCCATGTTACAAAGAGTTAATATAGTAAAAACTTCTAATGCAGGTAGGTTTATATTCAAATCTTATTCCCTTAACTCTGTCACATTGTGAGGACCAAAGTTAAATTCTTGGTCATTTCTAATTATTTCTTGGAAGTAGGATTCACGTTCCTGAGTGGCTCATATGCAGGAACTGTCATCCCCCTGATCTGTGGGCTGCAGTACCTCCTATGCACATTGTCACTATCCAAACCCACTCCCCTTTATTATTTCCTCTTGAATTTTGGACATAGGCCAGCCTTGGGGACAAGAGGTGGTTCCAGTATGCTTGTGTCTGTGGGCATTGTACATCTTCCAATGGCCAAGGGAATCAATCTCAGACCCTTCAAACAAAACATGCTGCTTCTCTCACTCCCAGCTTTCGTGGTAAAATGGAAAACCCTAAACTCCCTTGCTGGCCCGGGCACCAACTCTTCTAAAGTGAAGTAGTCTCCCTATCTATGCCATCAACTGTCAACATCTCAGACCAGAGCTTGGGACCTTGCTGTGTGGGATGCTAACCAGATGGTTGGTGACTATGCATGCATGTTTTGGTGGATTTGGTATCACCTGTAAGGATTGCAAAGAGCTGTTCAGGGAGAGTGAAGAGCTTCGCCACACTGGTCCATGCCCAAACCCAGAAGAAAGTAAAGTGTCTCCACTCCACTGCACGTTTTAACCACTAAACTGAGCTCCTGTCGCTTTACAAAAATGATCTGCTTTTAATTAAAACAGGAGCATAAGTTATTTTTACACCAGTATTATTGGGGGGTAAGTAAATTCCCAGTAACTCACTGGATTTTTAAAAATCTGTTTTAAATATAAACATACTGCCATATTGTCTGTGGGTTTGAAAGCTTATGTTAAGTTTGCAAATAAGTCAACTCCATAAAGATAACATCTTTCCCTAAAAAAAAATGTGTTGCAATCTAATGGCATGCTATGGAAAATTAGCATTTTATAAAAACATGCATAAGCTGTCCCTCAGAGAAAATGTCCAGAGTAGACCTGAGTTCCTCCTCTGCCCCTGAGGCCAGGTTGATTGAAAGGCCAGCCTCCAAATCGTATCCACCATCCTCTTCCCACCCCAGGGTATTCTCTGCAGCCCTCACAGGACTGTTATTTTATTTTGAGTCATGCTGAACTTTATTTTTGAACCTATCTTGTTACATGTCTGACAGGTCCTGTATTCACAGAAGGAACTGAATCACTTTGGTCCACCCTGAAAAGATGCCATCTCTAACAGGGCTGCATGGAACATGCCCAGCTGTCTGCCTGAGCATCAAGGATCCAGGTAAATCACTGTAAGAACATTAATAACAAGACCTTGGTTGGCCATAATGACCAGCCCTCAGTGATGGGGACAGAGCACTGGACTTCTCACCTACTGCAGAGAAAATAAAAACCCAAGGCTACAGAGGGCCAGGCATCACTTGTGGACATAATGAGAGTTATGTGTGCACAGTTGCCCAGGCAAATCCCCTCTTGCAGTCCTGCCCCCTCTGTATCCACTTCTTCCTAATGAGTGGTTTATTTGCCCAGGGCCACAGCTATTTCTTGTGTCTCAATGACAAATGTTTTTAGCATCCTTTCCTGGGCCTCAGCCTCTAAGGGGTTTAGTCGATGCCACACCCAAGCCTGCCTTGACCCTGCTTCTCTCCCATGGTGTACCTGACCACTGGTCTTCAGAAATTTTACCAAAATAAAAACTCTTATGTAAATAGGAAAAGGGAAAAGCTGTCAAAACCTGCATGAGTTGTTTAAATACCATGAATAAGAACCAGTAACAATAGGCACATCAATGAAGATGTGCTTCCTTCAGACTTGGCCATGTGCCACCCAACGCGAGTCCCCCAGAAAACGCCACTCGGCACACGAGAAAGCTTGGCTCACCCGCCCCTTTGCAACACCCCCTCCCCAGTAAAACATTTTTGACAAGCAACTCATCTAGAGCCATTTCCCACAGCTTTCCTTTCATTTGCATTCTCATTAGAATAATGTGATTTCTCAAAGTGAGAATGTGTGAATCCTCAGCACACAGAGAAAATGTGGAGCCCATATTCCAGGTGTGGTCAGCCATTGGGGTGCAGGGCATCCAAGGAACCCAACCCAGGTTGGCAGGACCACGAGCCACACTTAGCAAGCACATGCAGTGATTTTACAACCAAATAATGGGGACCTCTTAT
>NC_137785.1:61881116-61909032 GCF_963455305.1 Plecotus auritus
GTATGCTTGATATGTCTGAATATAAAATAAATGGGCTGGGCCAGCTGGGACCCTCCCTGTCTAGTCCCCTGCCCCCTTTGCCTGGTCAGCTGCCTTACCCACATGTCTTCCCAGTCTGGGGAAGGGAGTTGGCACACAGGGGCCTCCAGGCAGGTGTACCCATCCTGCTCCTCACTATTGCGACAACTTGGATGTGAGGGATGGTGGCTGTGACAGAAGAGATGTAGTCAGAGGGATTCTATCCCCAGGCGGAGGAAGCCGGAATTGCAGTTACCTACCCCAAATCCAGGGCTCGTGTTGAATGAACAGACCAAATGAGTATCTGCATGCCTTGCACTTGTAAACAAATTGAAGAGGAGAGAAGCCCAAGATGACCAGACAAGAGATGCAAACAAAGACATCTGCCAAAATCCTACATTAGGGGAAGGACGCCCTGTGGACCAACAAACTGCCAGCCAGCTTCACACAAACACGTGACTTCTCATAGTGCGGCTGCTTCTTTTGCTGAAAACAATGATGTGGCCTCTCACTCTAGATCAGGCGTCCTCAAACTACGGCCGGCCCGCGTGCCACATGCGGCCCGCCGAGGACATTTATCCGGCCCGCCGGGTGCCGCTGCCTGTCCTGCTTAGCAGCCGACTCGTCCCGGGCCCGCAGGGCGCATAGGAATTTGTTCATAGTTTGTTTGTTTTTTAAACTATAGTCCGGCCCTCCAACAGTCTGAGGGACAGTGAACTGGCCCCCTGTTTAAAAAGTTTGAGGACCCCTGCTAGATTATGCCACCCAAGCCAGTGGGTAGTCAGAGTAAAAAGGTTTTACTGTTATGATTCTAAAGAAAACAGGCCAACCTTTTTCTTATTCTGTTGCTTCTGAGGCTTTTAGGCCGATGGCTCAGAACACCACCCAGCAATAAGGTAACCAATAGCAGAGGAAAAGCAGCCATAACTGTGGTCAAGAGCATGCTGCCAGATGGGTGTACTGAGAATTCAAAGAATTTCCCCCAATTCAATGAACTCAAAATCTCTGGATTTAGATTATTGGTCCCCACAAATAGGTCTGGTCTCTATCTGTGCCTGCAGCATTGGGAATTCCAAGACTTAGAGTCAGTTTTCAAACAAACAATTGGTACAGGAATAGTGATCCTCAGAAGACAAGCAACATGCTATGCTTTCAAGGCATCTTGACTGCTAATTTGAAGTGAAAGAAAGAGGTGTCATATGAGACAGCTTCTCCTACTTAAGTTTAGATAGTGCACCTGCCTTCCATAGAGTCAGGTATTCACTCAATACAGAACATCCACCAAACAAGAGTTAGCTCTCCAGAGGGGCACCAGATCGTATCCAAATATGTTCCACCCTTCCATTGAAGCCAGGTGGCAGCCACATGGCATGATGGCCAGACCGAAGTCTAATCCATAACCGCAAAAAGCAATTCCCAGGAAAGCTTTGTGAAGTGCCCATGCCTGAGCTCAGTCACCAAAGATTCTGGTTTAATCGGCTTGGGTGGAAATGAATGGAGACTTTTAATAAAGCTGATATGATTCTAGTGTAGACAAGGTTGAGAATGGCTGCCCTAGACAGTGAGTCTCAAATATTAGAACTCTGAAGAATGTAAGCATTCTGAAAGTTATTGAGGATGCTAAGCGCTTTTGTTTAGATGTGTTATTAGAAATTAAAACTAAGAAAAATTTAACATATTCATTTAATAATCTATTTTAAAAAGCACAGTAAACCCATTATACACTAGCATAGTGGTCGGCAAACTCATTAGTCAACAGAGCCAAATATCAGCAGTACAACGATTGAAATTTCTTTTGAGAGCCAAATTTTTTAAACTTAAACTTCTTCTAATGCCACTTCTTCAAAATAGACTCGCCCAGGCCGTGGTATTTTGTGGAAGAGCCACACTCAATGGGCCAAAGAGCCGCATGTGGCTTGCGAGCTGCAGTTTGCCGACCACAGCACTAGCATATCTAGAATGTTTTCATGAAAACATAATATGCTCAGAGAGTTAGTATCATTGTACATTTTTGCAAGCCTCTTTTGTGATTGGCTTAATAAAAGAACTGGACTCCCATATCTGCTTCCACTCTCAGTCTGCTGCAACATGTTTTTGTTCAAGTCCACGAAGAAAATCTGACCTCAGCAGATAAGTAGTTGGAAAGGGAGGTATGTGTCAATAGCCCTTTTAGATAATTGTGGATATTCTTCTTTGATACTACACCAAAATGCAGCCACTGGTAGTTTCTTAAAGTTTAGTTGTAATGTGGAATCTGAAAATATATTTTTTATTCTCCAACATTAAATTCCACTAGGTTATCTTGTTAGTTGGATGAATCTTTTACCCTTAAATGACTTTATCACAATAAGCATTGGTCACTTGAGAAGTATCAGTTCCGTGCGATATGCAGCTCTTCCAATGTTGACACTATTCATCATACAGTATTAAAAATATCAGATTCATTAGTATCTCCTTAAGTAATGGAAAGCTGTCAAGTTCACGATGGCTGGCACAAGTTTTTCAAAATTCTTGAAAGCTGGAATTTTATCATTGGCAACAAATACTGTCAGTTATTTTCCTGGAAGTGACAGAATTCATTTGTTAATTTTCCTGAAAATGCCTGCCAAAGAGTGCAGTCTAAAGAACCACAGTTTGTGTATCAGTCATTATTTCAAGTACAAATGTTGCTCCATTCAACTCACAGGTCACAACACTGCACAGGTACAGTTCCTTGAGGGATCCGTGGGGGTTCTGTAACCTATTCCCCATGGATACTGAGGGAGACTGTAGTTAAGTTTTGACAGAGTCAAGGTTACATGTGACTTTTCCACTGCAGCGGGGTCAGTACCCCTAACCCTAATGTTATTCAAGGGGCAGCTACACATTTCAAATTCAGAATCTTTTTGCTACAAATGTATGCATGTATGAATTTATTTTAATGTGATAAAATACATATAACATAACATTTACCATCTTAATCATGTGTTTGTGCACAGTTCAGTGGCATTAAGTACATTCACATTGTTGTGCAGCCTTTACCACCATCCATCTCCAGAACTCTTTTCATCTTGCAAAACTGAAGCTCTGTCCCCATTAGACACTAATCTCCCAATCCCCCTACCCTCACACCCTGCAAACACCATTCTATTTTTTGTCTCTATGACTTTGACTATTCTGAGTGCCTCAGATAATTAGAATCATACAGTATTTGTCTTTTGTGTGACTGGCTTGTTACACTGAGCATCTTGTCCTCAAGGCTCATCTATGTTGTAGTGTACTAGTATGTCGGGATTTCCTTCCGGTGGAAACTAAGTAATATTCCATTGTTTGGACCTACCGCATGGTGTGTGCTTTAAAGTGAAAGTGGCTTTTCTCTTGCCACACACGGCCATCAAGAAGACCATAGCTAGGGCAGCTTGGTGTTGCTCTTCCATTCATGCTAAGGTACCAGCAGTGTTACCCGTCCTTGGCACAAAATAAAAAGGCAAATAATGCCTTCATATTATTATGAAGGTAGTGTTGGCCTCTTGGATGCCTGAGAAAGTCTCAGCTAATTTGTGAACTGCACTCTGTGTTGGAATTTCGTGTGTTTACTGGTTATAATGTGAATGTTGTACATCTTTGGGAGAATACAATAAAGTAAAAAGTCTTCAAAAACAGGAAGGAGGAAAAACAGAGGAAATGTAGTTATGGTCCTAAAACCCAGAGACAATACCCATCAGCACATATGCTGGTGTGTTTTCTTCTAATGTTTCCTTATAAAGGCCACGTTCCTGAGCTACTCTGTCTTTAGGATGCTGGAAAGCAGGCCATGGGCTGGAAGGAGACAGTTAAGTTCAGCTCTAAACCAGCATTTTGTCATGTGAATGTAACTAATTCCATAGAAATATTTAGAGAGTATTTGTCTTTTCGTTGTTTGCTCCCTGTATTCTTGGCCTGGGGACTGTGAGAATCCCTGAGTCCTTATCTTTAAAGCCTTGTTTAGAACATGTGCGTAATGCTGGTCTCACACTGGCTGGGGGAGGATTACATGGGTAATCTCTACTTGGAGCCTTAGCAAGGGGATGGCACAGAGAGGGAGCTCACCATGTTAGCTATCTTTTAATAAGTACTGATGTAAATAAAAACAACAATAATAACTATTACTACTTTATCTCATCTATCTATCACCATCTCAAGGTGATGTAAGAGGCTGGCTCAACCATCCCTAGTGAACAGATGAGGAAACCCTGAATGATAACTCAAAGCTGTAGGATGGATACAGCACCAGCTCCACCAGAAAAAAAAGACACCCAAAATGGGTCACTATCATCTTCTCTAATGTTGTCACATCTCTGCCATAACTTGTTCTACCATCTACTTAATATTTCTCCTTTAAAATGACTCACTTGTAAAAAAAATAGTTTTTAAAAGGAAATTTATACAACTACTGTAAAAGTAAAATGAACATTACTTGCCATGGAGAGAGAGTAGCAACAAAATTAAATATTTAGCTATTTAAATAAAGGATGTTCTTCTCATTATCACTTAAAATCACCCTTGTGACTGCCCAGTAGCACGTTAAGGCTCCATGGGGCTCCTGGTCGAACCATTGAAGCTTTGAGGAGCTAGAAGTGGATGCTGGGACCATCTGCAGCTGCAGCAACAGCTGAGGACATTTACAAACCGGATACGTAACTTGGGATGTGACATCATTTGTGTTCCTGCAATCTAAATCTTTCCCAATCCAAACCTTCAAAACAGGCACAAATATTTACAGGTGTCAATTCTGGCCAAAGGAGGGGTCTGTGTCAGGGTGGGTCAGGCATTGACTGGGGATAACTGCGATGATCTCCAAGTAGGGCTCACTCCATAGAACCCAGAGCTGAGGATGAGGGGGCAGCTCAGAAGCCAAGAGAAGGATATACACAAAGCAAGCTGGTATCCATGGAGGACTGGTTCCAGGACCTCTTGGTAGTCTGTGTGATGGAAGTCCTAGCAATCTCCCCTAGCTCCCATCGGGGAGGAATTCCCTCACTAGCTAGGCTCCAGAGCTGAGTGTCTGGACCCCTTGTCCCCCTGTCCAGCAAACACACTTCCTTCATGAGTACCTAAGGGCCGAATGGGCCTCCACTATCTCTCTCACATAAGTTAAAAGTAATTAAATTTCGCATTAAAGGTTGTGCTGCCTTAATCTGGCGAGCAACCACGGGTCCCCCAGCCATGCAAGAAAGGAGCAGGGGCTCATCTCTTCAGGGAGGTCAATGTAAATGGGGCAGGAGGGCCGATTTTGGCAGGAATAAGACAAAATAATGACAAAAGGAGCATTAACCTGTGTTACCCACCACACCTGCTCCCAACAACCTTACAAAGAAACACTTCATTCTCACAAAACAGTAAGCAGATGTCCTCTTAATAAAACACCAATCTTTAAAAGCCATCATTCTGGCCAAATGCCATGGCCTTCCCTAATAAACATGGAAGGCTGTATAGCTGGCTAGATTAATTAATACCCACAGGTTCCTGACCTTTTCCTGGGCACGTGGACAGTCAGTACCCCCCAAGACAGATGACCCACTCACTGGCCTTCTTCCATGATGTATGCGTATCCTTCTCATGCAAGAGATGTGGGATAAGGATCCAGTCCCTGACGGGACCCCTTTCCATTCCAGAAAAAATGAACACAAAAATAACAATATAGCTGCCCTTCTTTGACCTCCCTCATTGCATAACCAAACCCCTAATAAGGAAGTCGGGATTTGTTCCAACAACCAAGGAAATCTTTCAGTCTTTTGCTATAATATTTTTCTAAAGCAATAACCCCTACCCTACCCCTGCCCAGGGAAACAGCAGTCACGACATTTTTCTCTTATTTAGTTGGGGAAAAGCATCACCTAAAGCCAGACTCTTGGCTAGAGAGTAAGCATGCCCATGCCTCTTGTGTACATGTCAGGGCAAGTGGTGCCTCCAGATGGGGCATTTGGAGAGGCCTCTATTAGTGGGCAACAAGGAGAATCATCAGACTAGAAGATAGAAACTCATGGATCTCTGGTTCCTACTTCCCACCCCCACCCCCAGAGCTACTTCCACATGTACTGAACCTTTACTAACAGCAGGCCTAGACCTGCTGTCTCCTCATTCATACTAAAGTATGAATGGCCATCCCAAGTATAATGCAGAGCAGAGCAGGAAAGGCACAGGGATGGAAATAGGCACCTCACTTTATTATATTAGATCACATCCATGTTCCAGTATCACAGCCCAAGGCCACCTAAGGAAAAAAATAATCATTTGTACCATTCAGGAACATAATAGGAAATGAAACTTGAGAGTACATGAAATCTGCCATAGAAACTATAAAAACATACATCATGAAAATATTTGACCTGGGGCAGAATAAACATTGCAATTGTTGGTAGTCAAGGCAGAAAATAAAAATAGAAAAACATATGAGCATAATCTTGTGGAAAAACTCTCTCTCCAACTTGGCCAGCACAAGGCAGTGGCCAAAGTGCAGGTGCTGGAGCCTAGGCTCAAATCCTGATTAAATCACCTGCAGATGCTTGGTCTGTGAAGTGGGTATAATAAAAGCATAAATCATTGGCTGTGGGGAGGATTCCTAGAGCTGAGCCTGGCTCCTGTTAAGCCTTCAATAACCTTTAGCTGCTCATGATGTTACAGCTCAGATTCTCCATTATAGAACCAAAACTTTCAAAAGAAACATCTGCCTTCACAGGACAAGGGGAGTCTCCCCTTTCAACTACCCCCTTCTTCCCCAGCTTCCCACTCCTATTCCACCTGCTCACCTGGAGAAGCCCCTGCAAGAGCCCCTCCCTCTCTGGGAGGTGGATGAAGGAATGAATGGGAACCAAGAGGGTGAGGCTGACTTCCTGCTTTTCCTCCCTTCTCACCTTAGAGCTCAGGCAAGTTGCTTCCTCTGCTCTACCTGCTGCCTGTATGGAGGTAACAGGTGTATGTAAATGTGTGGTTCTTCAAAACTGACATTCTAACCCTTCTGGCTCCAGGGTCTCAATCAGGACACCTGGAGGTGTTTCAGAAATAAAATTTTCCAAGATGATTCTGATAATCTTCCTGGCTCTGGACACCTGGTTAGGACACCATAACCCTATAACTATGGTGGCCCTGAAGACAACCAATGTTAGCACCTTCTTGTGCCTGTGTCATCTCTACCCTTACTCAGTCTCGCCTGTTCATCACACAGCTACTCATCTACTCCCAGCCCTCTACAGAGAGCCTTCTGGGAACCAACTTGTTAACTCAAGTCTTAAGTTTTACAAGTACCCAGGGCAAAAACAACCACACAAAGATAATACCACTGTGTTCGATGAACCCTGGAAGATGGTCAAGCTGCTTGTTATCAGCAAGCCTTCTTTTGCTCTGGCTGCCAGGAAGTTTGAAAAATAAAACCTTCAACTAGAGAACCTTAATTAACCCATATGTTATTGTTGCTTATTCTTTCTGCATGTATTACTTTTTTTCTATTATTGAAATATCTATTACATATGTGAATTTGTCAAAAGCTAATTGGCAGAGAGTTCCCCAGCAAGGGTGAGACAATTTCAGAGCCGCAGGATAAAAAGCCTCAAAATACAGCAGGGTTCAGCCTAGGAATTTTTGCTGAAGATACTAATGTTTTGGTGAAGAACTCATAAGTCCCTCTACTATAAGCTGGAGAAAAATGGGAATAGAGGAGCAGGGACAGGTGGGTCAGGAGTCAGAACACCCAAGTAGCTGCATGATCTCCTAGTACCTCAGTTATCTGATCTGTGAAAGGAAATCTAATGGGAAGAATGAGGCCAACTCTCCCTGTGTATCTGATGCTATAGGATTGCCACATAGGCCATAGGAAGTAAAGGACCCTTTGGACACGATGAGGCTCTCAGCTTCCATTTAGTATCATAAAGATCTCGTTCCACATCTCCCTCCATGACATATAAAGGTCCAGCTTGGACAAGAAACAACAGGGGAATCTTTTAAGTGACATCACTTCTCTCTAGGTTTCTGTTTCCTCATCCACAAAGCAAAGAATAAAATCCCCTGACCCACATCCTCAAGTGGGTGGTCAAAAGTGTTGGCAGCTGGTACCACCAGCCCTACACATTTAATCTTCACTACCACCATATGAAGTATGAAGAGAAGAAAGCAGGAGTTGCCTCTGCCACCTCCTGCCAGAGGCACACTCAGCCATGGGTAGAGGGCCAAGAAGGCAGGGGGTCAGCCCAAACTCCTGGAAACTCTGGACCAGAGGCAGCCCCTGCCCCAACCAGCAGACCCTCACAGCTCCCCCTTCCCTTTATAACTTGCCTGTTGCTCCCTAGTCTCCAGAACCCCCTCTCGCCCCCTCAGCACCACTGTGATTGGGTGCTCCACTGCAGGATGGCCAAGTTTATATGCTGTCAGGAACTTTATATCCCCCATAACTCTGTCTCCCAAGCCCTCCTGTGCATGTGTTTAATTTTTACAATCAAGAAGACGAATGGGGAGAGTGACAGCCCAGACACCCTGGAGGGGTGGGCTCTGGCCCTGCCTCGGCAGAACCTGGGCATGAATTCCATCAGTGACCTGAGGCTGTATTTTATGTATAGCACCCCAGTGGTTTTCAAATTTCCTTAAACTTTTGATGACTGAGATAAAGGAGAAGGAGGAGGCTGTGTAAATATGGAGCCACTATTTGGGCAGAGCTGCTGGGACTCCAAGAGGTGGGAGTCAAGGCTACTTTATGTCACTTGAGTGTTCTTCCCAGCTCTCTTTCCCCTTACTTCCCATACCCCACACTCCTCCATCTCCCACTGGGATGGGGGGTAGAATAGTGGGTGCACTCAACTGTCCCATGCCCTTATCTTTCTAAGACACACCTTATGATGACAATGATGATGACATTATTGATCATAATTCACAATCTAATAAAAGCAATTCCCCTGATAGGCAAATACAGCTCTAAACCAGTCCCCTAGATGCCACTGCCACTTCCACCTGAATAGCAGCCCAAAGCCTCCCTGTAAGGCAATTTAGCGGCCCTACACCAGAGCAATAGTCTAAACTGCCAATCTGCACACGTCTCGTCTCTCCCTGTGTCAAACATCCGCCCCAGTCTATGCTCTGTCATGTGGGTCACCTTCTAATAAAACAACATCAGGAACAGTCATGGCAGCCCTGCTCAGTGACCAATTGCTTTGTGTTGTAAACCACATTAGGGATTTATCAGGTATTATCCCATTTTCTCCCCCATCAGCCCAATACGGCAAGTGCTTTTATCACATTTCATTCCACAGAGGCACAGAGAGGAGGAACCTGTCTAAGGTCACACTGCTGGTCAGTCCTGTCCTCCAGGAAGCCATCCCGCAGGACTGTCCTAGTAACTGGGCTCAGAGACAGATTGGATATACCACAGACATCATTCCAGGCACATCTCTCATCACAGGAGATGAGTTGTAAGTTAAGGTTTTCTTGTCCATCTCCCTCAGTGAAGCATCATGAAGACAGACACACCCATCTGATTCACTGTTGTGCCCCCAAGACTCAAATATGACATGTGGGAGGCACCTCGTGACAGCTTTGGATGATCCCATATTGGATGTACTAATCCACCCACCAGGTCTCCATTAGCTCAAATGGATTCTGGGATGTCTCTCCTGGCCCTGGGAGCTGCTAGGCTGGACCCCAGTCAGGCAGGAGGGTCTCTGGGGATGAGGATAATTGTCCCTCTTCCCCCACCTCCCTCCTTCATGAGGTCTCGTTCACATGCAGTCAGGATGCTTCTGTGATACTTCATTTGGGGACCAGTTGCACCCATTGGGTTCCCCTCAAATTCCTTTGATTCAGAAGTACATTTTAAAATTGAGTCTTCAAAGGACTAGCCCCAGTCGGGCTCACAGGTTTAACTGTTGTACCAAATACTACGCATTTTGTTTGAATACGAAGAAAAGGTGAGGTAGGAGAGGCCCACGATTGTCAGTGAGCTTCCCTGGAGGACCCAGGACTGCGCTGAAGATAGCAAACAGACCCAGAGCTGAGGCCACGCTGATCATAATCAATACCATCCAACCTAATTCATTTGCCTTGTATTGAATATGAGCTTAATATACTAGAAGACATCAGCTTCTATTAGAGTCTCAGAAATCATCTTTGAAAGAGGCAAAATGGTATCAAATGCATAATTTGAAAAACATTCTTTTCAACATCTTCCCACTTCATTTAGCATTTTGAGAAATTGAGGCTATATCTTGTAGCTATCAAACTGAATTTATCACCTTGAGACCTGACAGAAAATAACTGGAACTCAAATTTTAGGCTGCTTTTGTTCTTGGAAGATGGCCTTTTAAGTTGGACTACAGAAATTAGTGTAAAATCCTTCCCACTATGCATAAAGGATCATACTACTAATTGTCAGTGAACCAGACCTGGACTGGTAAACATGGCAGCCACTCAACACTCGTGGCTACTGCACTCTAGGAATGTAGCTGATCTGCACTGAGATGTAAAGTGTACATGGAATTCAAACTAGTTCAAAAGATCTAAAACATCTCAGTAATTTTTATATTGACTATATATTAAAATGATAAAATTTTGCATATGAGAACAAAAAGCATTATTAAAATTAATTTCACTGGGTTTTTTAGTTGTTTATTATAGCTCCTAGAAAATTTATAATTACATATGTAGCTCACATTGCATTTCTGTTCAACAATGCTGGTCTGTACAATTAAATACTATGGCGCAATTGAATAATGTTTGCCAAGAGTTTTTTAATGACCTAGGGGAATATACGGGATGTCATTTTAAGTGGGGGAAAAAAACAATTTAAAAGTGTCTATAGAAGATGAATAAAACCATGTAAAATATACATATATGTTTACATGTATGCAGACAGAATATTGACAAAAAGTCAGCTAGAACAGGGTGGTGGGATTAGAGTGTGAGTATAGTAGTCTCTTTATACATTTGTAAATGTTCCTCAAAGAGCTTTTTATTATGTTTATTATCAGAGAATAATAAATGTTACTAAAAAGGAAATAATTCCCTATAATAATTAGCATTGTTATATGCAGCTATGCATCTTGCCTGACGCTTGCTACAGTAAGTAATTTACAAACACATTTAGTCCTTATTTAGCCCTCTGTGGCATCTCATCATGAAATACACCATTGCCAATGAAAAACTCATTCTCATTAAAGTCCATTTTTTAGGTGTATAAAAATATTTTCTTCAAATTAGTGTTCTTCTCAGAAACAGAAGATAAGTCTAGTAAAAAATTTGGCAGTCATTATTGCAATGAAGAGAAAGTTCGTTATCAAAGTTTGCTCATCCAGACTTCATTTCTAGTTGCTTGTTGCCTGAATAAAAGGTGAGGGGGAAAAAGACCCCCGTTAAAATAACTCATCAGTTCCCAGCAGCTAGTCCTTTGTGTGGGCTACAGTTGAAGAAACAGGATTCTCTAACCTAGAAAAAAATCAATGACAGAATAGCTCTAGCTTGACCTTTTGCCAATTTATTTAACCCCCTCAATGAGTCCTGTTGCAATGACATCCATCTAGAACTCCTCCTGAGTTATAACAGCCCATCCACCTATCCATCCACCTATTCACCCATCCATCTGTTCACTCATCCATCTGCCTATCATATTTTTATGGAGAGGTGACTGGCTGAAAAGCATTTTGGTGCTGAAGATATGGCAGTAAACAAAACAGACCTTGTTCTCAGGGAGCCTGTGTTCTAATGGGAGAAGTCACACAGAAAAGAAGTTAAAGTGCCATCATGATCATTTCAGAAAGTGGCCAATGCTTTGAAGAAAATAAAATAGGAAATGAGAAAGAAAACAACTAGGATAGGGCAACTTCAAATAATCTTTTCGATCAGGTGAGATTTGAGCTGACAGCTGACTTCAAGAAGGTGACAGCCATAGTTAAACCTGGGAAGAACATTCCAGGCACAGAGAGGGGTAAGTGCAAATATCCTGGGGCAAGATATTGTGAGGAACAGGAAGGAGTCCAGGGTGGCTGCAGTGGCCAATAGATGAGACCAGAGAAGTAGGCAGGTCCATTTCACATGGGCCTTGTAGGCAATAAGGAATTTGGATTTTAATTATAATTTCAATGGAAAGGTATTGGAGAGGTTTAAGCAGTGGTATTGATAGGATCTGATTTCCATATTTAAACATCACTCTGGTGGACAAGGAACTCTAGATGGGGCAGGAATGAAGCAGGTAAACCTTTTGAGAAGCTCCTGCAGTCATCCAGGCAAAGACAATAGTAATCACTCCAGAACATTTTTCTGGGTTCTACTTGGAAAACACAATATCAACTGTAACAAGCCTAAAAGCAACTGTGTTTGTTTATTGCCCCAACCTTTCTAATGTGATGGTGTGGGACCAGCACCCTGGAATGTGAGATCATGTGCCTCCATCCTTAAAATATTTAAATACCCCAAATCACACTTTAAACGAAAGGCTCCTTTGAGGTTCCCAGAGGTTCAATTCCACTTAGTTTCCCTGCTTTTCATTTACCTTGACTGGTTCCAGCTGGATCTGGAAACAGACATGTCAACACAGTCCCTGCCCATGAAGGCTTCCCAGCGACCAGGAAATAGGTCGTCAATTGTAATCTCCATAGAAAACCTGATTCTGTCAGAAGCTTTCCAAAACCCACATGGCTGGGCCATATCTGGGAGCAGGTTCTTGCTGTAGTAAAAAATACCAGTGCCCTGAGCTCGGACTGCCTGCCACTGGAGAGATGATAAAGTTGCCCACTCCTCTGAGTCACACCCCTGGCACTCTTAGGCCATCCCCAAGTAAGCCTCGCCTTCCAGCAACCTGCTCACACTAACTGCTTTATGATTGACTACGCTTCTGATTTTATCAACTGCTGTTACTTTTCTGGCTCCCACCCAGACCCATCTGGGTAGTAACATGGACTCAGTGATCCTGGCATCTGGAAGCATTTGTCTTAAAAGAGCCAATTCCCTCTTGATGTCAATTATCAGTTCAGCTTCCAGCCAACAGGCCAGATACTCTCTCCCATGGCCCAGAACCACAGGATGTTGCCTGCAGAGTGTAGAAAGTGTCCCTCTGTGGGCCACTATCCTGGGGGCATCCACAGACCTGTCATGCCACTAGCCATGTGGGGAAAATGAGCCCACGCCAACACAGTTCAATCAAGTGCATGAGCTCATGTGCATGCATGTGCGTGTGCGCGCGCACACACACACACACACACACAGTGCTCTGGCAGAAGTTAGCTTCAGGAATGTGGCCTCTAAAAGGCCTAGGCAACATGGCTTGAGCACAGCAACCACGTGTTTACTGAGAAGTTGCTATGTGCCCCGCTTAGCTCTGGGCTGTATGAACGGGGGCTACAAGAGAAGGCAGTAGAATGGTCCTCGGCTGGAAAAAAGTTCCATGTAGAGTTGAGGAGGCACAGACAGGCAATGGAGACAGAGGGGACAGAGGGTTCACCCCATAGAATTCAGCTTGGGCTCTGATCCCTGGCCGTGCATAATCACCTTCCCCACTCTGGCTTTGCTTTTCCCATTCTTACTTTGGAAACAATGGCTCACGGGAGTTCTAATGCTTCCTGGCTACAGTGAAATTCCATCACGTATAAAGGGAGGGTCCAGATCCAGCACATGGTCAAAATCATGCTGAGTCAGAACTGCCCCTGAAAACCACTTATAGTACAGTGTATCTTCATATGTGTGTGTGGAGAGGACAGATTAAAACTACATTAGAGAGATCTCGCTGAAAATTTCCATCGGAAAAATATTGTCTTGTAGTAAGTTCAGAAACAATGAACAGGCATGGAAGTGTCCTTGCCAACAGTAGGATAGCCACAAAATGCTACACAGAAAGCCCCAGAACCCCCTATTCAGCCTCTGGGCCCACCTGGTGGAAGGAGGAAACCAATCTGAGGCTGCAATCCTCTTCGCTCTAACAAACCACTGTGCCAGTTGCCAAGTGCTCTGCAGAGTCCTGGCGTGGCCACACCTCCTCTTTCACAATATCATGTTGGAGGTTTGGAACCCATCTGAGGTACACACATTTCTCTGCTCCCTGACCTCCATACACCTCTCCTATAGGGCAGGTGGGCTCTGAGAGCTCTTTCCCTTAAAATAGCTCCTGCTGGTCAAGAGCTTCAAGGCAGGTTACATCCTGACCAGGTTCCCTCCCAGACCTCTGTGGCTCTGTTGTCCAAACCCCATTACAGCTTTGTTCTCTTGTCCCCTCTCTGCCTCAGGCCAGTAGGACCTAGAGTCCTGGATAAGAAATCTAGGTCAAAGCCCTAACTCAGGTTTGGAGAATCTCACTAGCGGGGTGCAGCACATGCCAAAAACTTCACCCCATCTTCAGGGATGAAGTTTCCGCACAAGTGTCCCCTACATGATGAGAGGGATCCTTATGATGAGCAGCCATCTGGTCAACGTGGCCTCTCTCTCCTTGCTTTGGTGGGCCAGGGTGGGTACATGGGGCCTTCCCAGCCTTCCTACCCTGCCCTCTGCTCCAAGGGGCACTTGGAGCTCAGCCTCCCTCTGTGATGTGCCTGCCTCTCCATGCCAAGGTTATAAAAGCATCCGGGCACAGGTGCGGCTGCTGCCAGCTTCCAGGGCTAATGAGCAGAAATGCAGCAGAGGAAACTGGCCGAGCCGCCACAGTGCCATTATGTTTTCCCAGAACATGCCGTGCTCCCAAATAAATGTGTCTCCAACATCATCTCACCACAATATTCATAGGACTCATTACTGGTTTTAATTTTGCCCATTGCTTATTTACTATCTCCTTCCCCATTTTATTGCCAGGATGGAAGAGTTATTCATCTGTGCCCAGAATGGGAGGTCCCCAAAGTGGAATCTCTCCAGAAGTTGCTGGCCCCACAGGACAGGCTCTGGCCCAAACCCACACCTAAGGTTCCTCCACACAGCTCTTCCTCCAACCTCCTGCCATGTAACTGCTTTTCTGCCTCTGCAATGGGTGTCTACTTTTTTCCATGACCAAAACCTTCAGAGCCATCTCCTGGGTGGACCCATGATGGTGTACAGTGACCACCAATGCAGGATGAGGACACTGACACCCACATGGCCCCTTCACAAAGACAAGCCACTGCCAAAGCTCTGCTGTCATCACAGGCCAGCCCTGCTTCCCTGTGGGCAGCCCTGGGTCCTAGAAAACAGAGACAGCCCTGCCCTCTCCAAACCACATGGGAAACTGGGTGTGACATTTCACCCCTAGAGACACTTCCAAAACAGCGAAATCCACATCTCCCTTGAATGAAAGAAGATAGGCAAAATAACTTCACTAATACACTTTTTTGAAAGTTGGAATTAATGCTTTTTTCATTTAAATCTGGAAAGCATAGAATAGTATAAAGGAGCAAAACTCATCAACATACCTCTGCTCATCAAAGGCAAACTCCTAACCTTTGGGGGCTTTTATCTTTTTTACCTATACCTAAAAAGTAAACAAACAGAGTTCAGAACATAATCATGTCCTAGAATTTCTTTTATTAAATGCCTTTTCCAAAATTATATCATCACCCTTTGTCCTCTATAACCAGTGATGGGAAACAGACACACAAAAACATAATAATCTACCTCATTCCCTTCACTTCACCCTTAGAAAATCAGCAATATTACCAGCCTATATGTACTATCTCTTCCATTACCTCATTCTTGTCCATAAGACAGAGTGGATATTGTAGAGAGAGAAAAGTAAGTATGAAAGAGAGGGGGATAAAGAGAGGAAGGGAGAGAAGAAGAGAGAAAGGGAAAGAAGAAAAAGATTGATCTAATGAAAGTTAAAAAGAAAACAAAAGAAAGCTTTAATAAAAATCGGTTTTTACTCACATACATATATCACATACTTTCATTTTTCGGTAACTGGTTCTTCTCTCTTAGTAAATTACCATGGTCATCCCTTTGGGAAAACAGACCCATCTTTCTCTCATAACTGCATAGTTTCTATAGCTCTGACACACACAATGGATTTCATTGTTCCTCTATTAATGGACAGTCAAAAGATTTCCTCTCCCCTTCCTTTAAAAATAATACTTTTCTAATTACAGCGGTAAGGTTAGGGAGAGGTGGGGGAAATAAGAGATCAACTGAAGGACTTGTATGCATGCATATAAGAGTAACCAAGGGATGCAAAACATTAGGGGGTGAGGGCATGTATGGGAGTGGGGTGGGGGGGGCAATGGTAAGATATGTACACATATAATACCTTAATAAAAATTTGAAAAAAAAAGGAACCCCAAAAAAATAATAAAAAAATAAAAATAAAAATAATACTTATATTTCTGTAAGACAAAGCCATAAAATGGAATTGCTCAGTCAAAGGATATGCATGTTTTAATTTTAATAGATACTCTAAGACTGCTTTACCAAAAGGCTGAACCAAGTCACATTCTCCCTTGCAACATATGAAGTGCCTAGATCCTGGCACCCCTGCCAGTACTTAATGTTATCACTTGTACATTTGTGTTACCTTGATGGGTAAAACATGGCATTTCACTTTTATTTTTACTTCCCCAGAGGTTGACTATGTTCTCTTAAGTTTATTAACCATTTGGATTTCCTTATCTGTGAATTGCTAAATGATAGCTTTGCCATGTTTTAACCTAGGTCACTTGTCTTTTAGTTTAGTTTTGTTTTTTAATTTGTAGATTCTTTTGCATATTATGATTAACAATGCCAGGTGTTGTAAATCTTTTTTCTTAGTATGTTTACCATGATGTCACACACAACTTTCCATTTCTTTCAACCCTCTTTGTAAACATTTATAATGCCCACATAATATCCCAGAATGTGAAGGTATTGATTAACCATTTATTATATATTGTTGGACATTCAGATGGCTCACTCTCTATGATAGGAAAGAAATAAAACTGTCTTTGTTTGCAGATGACATAATTTCCCTAGATAAAAAAGTCTAAGGAACCCACAAAAAAGCTACTAGAACTAATAACTGAGTTTGACAAGGTCACCGGATGCAATAAGAATACACAAAGTATCAATTGTATTTCTGTATTAACAACAAATAATTTAAATTTTAAAATTAAAAACCTAACCAAAAAAGCAGGATATACCATCTTCATGAATTCATTATTGTTAAGATGTTAATTCTCCCCTAATTGAGATATAGATTTAATACAATCCCAACTAAACTCCTAGCATGTTTTTCTAATTACCAGAAATAGGTAAGGTGATTCTAAATTTTACTTGTAAAGTATAGCTAGTCAAAACAATTTTATAAAGAACAAGTATGAAAGTCTCACAATATCTGATTGCAAGGCTTATTATAAAGCAACAGTAATTATAACAGTATAGATTGGCGTAGGAATAGACAAAGTGATCAATAAGACAGAATAAAATGTACAAATACAGACCCGAGCATATATGGTTGATTGATTCTCAACAAAGGGACCAAGGTGATTTATGAAAAAAGGATAATCTCTCAACAAATGGTGATGAAACAACTGTATATCCACATGAGGGAGGGAGTGGAGAGAACCACAACTCTTAAATTCACTTAAAATGGATTGTATACCTGAATGTAAGAGCTGAAACTAAAACATTTCTAGAAAAAGAAATATAGGCAACAGACATTGTGACCGTGGATTAGGCAAAGAGTTACTGGATACAAAAAGTACAAATTTAAAAAATTGTTAAATGGGCTTCATCAAAATTTAAATTTCTGCTCTTCAAGGAACCCACAAAAAAGCTACTCATAATATTCCTAATAACACAATACAGGACTATATTCAGAGTGCTCACATAGCTCAATAATAAAAAGAAAAACAATCCAACAGGAAAAAGATGTGCACAGATAGTTCCCAAAGAAGATATATGAATAGCCAATAAGCAGGGACAAAAGCTCAACATCATTAATCAACAGAAATTAAAATTGAAAGCACAATGACATATCACCTCACATACATTAGAATGGCCAAAATTAAAAAGACAGTTTCTCCATCCTCACATAATTTTATGCACACCTTTACAAGAAATTCCCTATAATTCTATTTATATATTTATGTCTATTCATATATATGTGTTCTTTGAAGCATTTTTCATTGACTAACCTTTCATATTTTCACCAGCAACATATGAGAGTATCCATTCTCCTCATGCCTCCCAATACTAGTTGACAATACATCTTTTTATTTTTAATATAAAATCTCATCATTAATCTAAGTTGCATATCCTTGACAACTGTTGAATTATTTTAAGATGAAATATTTCAATTAAAAGAAAAAGTTATACAGAAGTCACCACTATTAACTATATGATTATATATCTCTTGAATGCTTTAGCATACTGCTGTCCAATAGGAATTTCTGCAAAGATAGAAATATTCGATATTCTGAGCTATCCAACGTGGTAGCCACTAGTCACATGTTCTTATTGAACAAATGAAATGTGGCTAGTGTGAATAAAGGACTGAATTCTTAATTTAATTTAAATTAAAATAGGTGTGTCCAGTGGCTACCATACTGAATAGGGAAGTTCTAGAAAATGCAAATCAATAAGTTAAAATAATTGAAAAATACACACAAATCTCTGATTTTGCTGATTATGTACCTAGGAAACTCACAATATTTCTGTAAGGGAAAAAAAACGATTACTAGAAGTAATGAGATTACTGTAAGATAACTATATATAAGCTAAATATGCAAAAATCAATAGCTACTTTACTTGGTACTAAGCACTTGAAATACAATTGGGTAATAATCATTCCATTCACGATACAACAAAAGTGACGAAACACTAGAGAATAAATTTAACAGGAAAGCCACAGGACACATATGACACAACTCTAAAACTGTCATAAAAGGAGTGAAACAAAACCAAATATTTAGAAAAAGTGTGCTGTGCTCTTGGATGAAAAGATGTATCACAATATAGTCCAACTCTTCTCAATTTAATCCAGACATTTAATGCAATCCCCGTCTGCACTCGAAAGGGTTAAAACGTCCCTTGAATTCATAAGAATACGCCTAAAACTTGCTCCAAAAGTTTTTTTTTTTTTTTTAAAGCTAGTGGGGACTTACCTTCAACCTTGGCATCATCTTCTCAATAGCCATAGTAATCATAAAAACCACCATAGCGCCGGCCTCCGCACCGACACACATGCATGGAAATTACCTGAACAACCCAACATGTGACCCCGCCTATGAAGTCTATACAAGACCAGGATGCGGCTCTGAGCAGAGGGACCCCCGACGGAAGGATGCTGGCCAAACCGGCTCTCCGCGCGAAATGCAACCGTTAAGCCCATTTTTATCCCACAACCAGAGGCAACAAGACATGAATTCCAACTGGAGAAAAGGCTCGAGTGAAGGGAACCAAGCTGTTCGACCCGGGGCCTTCCCGACCAGGGCGGGCCGGGCCCGAACCCAGGGGACCCCCAGCGAACGCAAACAGAACACAGAGAGATGCCATCGCTCCACGGTCCTGTTTCTAACAAGGCTCGTTTCCGCGTAAACACTTCCTGCACACCGACAAGACACTTTGGGGGGAAAAAAACAAAAACAAAAACAAAAACAACAAAAAAAAACACGAAAAGTCATCGAGAGAAAGGTCCCCGCGGGCCGAGTCCGGACGCCACACACTGGGCGTGGGGGAAGCGCATCGCGGAGGTCGGCGTCCCTGGGTCCCGTCCACCTGCGGCCGCCGCCGCCACAACCACAACCACAACCACAACCACAACCACAACCACAACCACAGGCCCGGGGAACGCTGACCAGACTCACTCCGCCCAGGGAAAAACCGGGGATGGAAACCAAGAGCGCCGCAGGGCCAGGCCCTGTCCCGAGCCCCGAGCCCCGAGCCCCGAGCCCCGAGCCCCGAGCCCCGAGCCCCGAGGCTGCTAATGGCGCCTCCCGCCCCCCCACGCGGACCAGGCCCGAAGCAGACCCGGCGATGGCAATGGCGATGGCGATGGCGATGGCGATGGGCCTGAGCCCAGCCCGCCCTCCCGCCGCTGACTGAGGCCCCGTCCTCGGCCCCAGGCCCCGGTCAGGCGCTCCGCTGGCGGCGGCTGCTGACAGGCCGGGCCGCGTCTCCTACCTGAGCCGGTGGACGGTCCACTCCGCTCCAGCCCAGGTCCGCTCGTCCGTCCGGGGAAGTGTCCGCAGCACGGCCGCGCTCAGGAAGCCCGTGGGGAGCGCGGCGGAGGGGCGCAGGCCAGGCTCATGTCAGGGGACCCCGAACAGGAGGATGCTCTTAGCTGTGAGGGGCCTCAGGGGTGAGGAGACCCCGGATGTGAGGAGACCTCGGCTGTGAGGAGACCCCGGATGTGAGGAGACCTCGGCCTTGAGGAGAACACGGATGTGAGGAGACCTCGGCCTTGAGGAGACCCCGGATGTGAGGAGACCTTGGCCGTGAGGGGCCTCACCTCTGAGGAGATCTCGCCTGTGAGGAGACATCAGCCGTGAGGAGACGCCGGATGTGAGGAGACTTCGCCTGTGAGGAGACCTCGGCCGTTAAGAGACCCCGGATGTGAGGAGACCTCGGCCGTGAGGGGCCTCGCCTGTGAGGAGACCTCGCCTGTGAGGGACCTCGGCCTTGAGGAGACCCCGGATGTGAGGAGACCTCGGCCGTGAGGGGCCTCGCCTGTGAGGAGACCTCGCCTGTGAGGGACCTCGGCCTTGAGGAGACCCCGGATGTGAGGAGACCTCGCCTGTGAGGAGACCTCGGCCTTGAGGGGACATCGTGCCTGTGAGGAGACCTCGGCCGTGAGGAGACCCCGGATGTGAGGACACCTCGCCTGTGAGGAGACCTCGGCCTTGAGGAGACCCCGGATGTGAGGAGACGTCGGCTAGAAGGCGCTCTCCACCGGACCCTCCCAGTCAGCACCAGGCGGGAAGACGCAGCCGTGGCGGGAAAGGAAAAGGCGCTCTCCCAGGCCGCAGAGCTGACTTATATAGTCCCCACCCTGGTCCCTGATTGGTCGGTTCTTATGCAAATGCAGGCTCAGTGTGATAGGCCCAAGTAGCTCAGTCCCTGATAGATGGACAAGGAGCTGCTCCAATTGGTGCATGAAGCACCAATGAGGATACCGCTGGGCAGCTCCGCTGGGCGGGGAAAGGCTCCGTCCTCGGGACTGGGGGGAAAAATGGGGGCCGTGGAAAGCGGGGTGGTCGGAGCATAAACCCCTAACTGGGCAGGGCATGGTGTGCAGCCACGGCCCAGGCATGTAATTCTTTTTTTTTTTAATATTTTTTAATTGATTTCAGAGAGGAAGGGAGCGGGAGAGAGAGAACCGTCCACGATGAGAGGGAATCATGGATCGGCTGCCTCGGGCACGCCCCCTACTGGGGATGGAGCCGGCAACCCGGGCACGTGCCCTGATCGGGAATCGAACCCGGGACCCTTCAGTCCGCAGGCCGCTGCTCTATGCACTGAGCCAACCGGCCGGGGGCCTGGCATGTCACTTACTCAGTGACAGGGGTTAAGCCCGCCCTGCCCGTGCTTCCTGTGCACCTCGGTTAATAGGCACCTTGGCGATCGGTTAATACGCACCTTGGCGATCGGTTAATACACACCTGGGCGATCGGTTAATACGCACCTGGGCGATCGGTTAATAGGCACCTGGGCGATCGGTTAATACACACCTGGGCGATCGGTTAATATGCACCTTGGCGATCGGTTAATACGCACCTTGGCGATCGGTTAATACGCACCTGGGCGATCGGTTAATACGCACCTTGGCGATCGGTTAATACACACCTTGGCGATCGGTTAATACGCACCTTGGCGATCGGTTAATACGCACCTTGGCGATCGGTTAATACGCACCTGGGCGATCGGTTAATATGCACCTTGGCGATCGGCTAATACACATCTGGGCGATCGGTTAATATGCACCTTGGCGATTGGTTAATATGCACCTTGGCATGCAAGGAGGAATACCCCCCCCACCTTGGGGAGCCGGGGGATGGCCCCCCGGAGAGCACCCAGGTTTCGCTGTCCTGTGACTCCACCCCAGGTCGCTTCCTTCCACGCCCTCCTCACTTTCTAACGCACAAATGTTCTTCCAACTGTCCTTCTCCTGCAGTATTTATTTCCACCTGTTGAGATGGAGGTACAGCCTCCTTAGGGCTCAAGTAAATATCTGATAGATTGTTTTCTAAGGGCTTGGACATTGCTTACCTCTACAGCCCTGTTCGTGGAAGTGGGATTCCAGGAACTCCTGTCTGAGGGCTGGCTCAGATGCCAGGGACACGGTGCGGGCAGGGGGTTCCGTGCGGGCAGGGGGTTCCGTGCAGGGAGGGGGTTCCGTGCGGGCAGGGGGTTCCGTGCGGGCAGGGGGTTCCGTGCAGGGAGGGGGTTCCGTGCAGGGAGGGGGTTCCATGCAGGCAGGTGGTTCCATGCAGGGAGGGGGTTCCGTGCGGGCAGGGGGTTCCGTGCAGGGAGGGGGTTCCGTGCAGGGAGGGGGTTCCATGCAGGCAGGCGGTTCCATGCAGGGAGGGGGTTCCGTGCAGGCAGGGGGTTCTGTGCGGGCAGGGGGTTCCGTGCAGGGAGGGGGTTCCGTGCGGGCAGGCGGTTCCGTGCAGGGAGGGGGTTCCGTGCGGGCAGGGGGTTCTGTGCGGGCAGGGGGTTCCGTGCAGGCTTCTTCCTGAAGCACAGTGTGCCCCAGAGGCCCCCCGTTCAGCAACAGCTGCTGGGCTCGGCTTTTACATCTGAGCCCAGGTAGCCACCAGGAGCCTGCCTGGGTAGGTATTTTCTTCCTTGAAGTCAACACGCTTCGTCCGAATCCCCGAACGCTGGCCAGGCATCCGTAGTTCAAAGTGCGGCCGGCGATCTGACCCTCACCTGGCCAGAGCAGCTCGTCTGGACACGGAAGCCTGTCCTCCTCCGGCGGCATGGAGCACGGCCCTTCCCCGTGGGTGAAGTAAGTTCTCCGTCAGCGACTTGGAGCCTCACCACAGCTCGCCCAGCGCTGTGTTTACTATGGAGACGACACGGGGAACACTGAGGTGTGACGGGCGTGACGGTCCCGGGACACGTGTGCAGGAAAGCAGCTTTCTTCATTTGCCCAGGACTTCACTGAACACTGAACCTACCCTCTGAATCAACAGTCAACTCAGATTTAAGGTCAACGCCCTGGGGATTTCTCCTCTCTCTTTCTCCTAGCATCAGGGTGGGAGGAGACAGCAGTTCCTGGACTCTGTCCAGCCTCTGTCCATGCACCTTTGTTCAGTTGTATGTGGGGGTTTTTCTGTTCTTTGCTGATATCAGTGGAGATGTCTGTATTCCCCATCCAGTTCCCGATACCATGTCTGTGATGCCACAGAACTTTGTAACTCCCGCTCACTCACCAGGATCATGAGACCCGCACAGCTCATCTCTGTCTATCATCTGAGACCTTCTTAGGGCTCCAGAAAGGTGGCTACTCCCCACACCCCAAAGGAATCTGCCCTCTGCTGAAATCACCTTCCTCGCCAATGCAGTCAACCCGTGCCAGGGAATGGGCCCTCTGGGCCTTCCAGTCTGTGGATTCTGCCTGGGAAGCAAGGCCCAGGGATCCTCTGCCCTCAGATCCCCAGATCTCCCTGAGGTTTTGTCACCCGCTCAGCCCAGGAGAAAGGGATGGACACCCTATCCCTTCCAGATATCTCGCTTCCTCCACCTGGGAGAACTGGGAATTGGCCCAGCAAGTACTCTTCTACATTTATTTTTAGGCCAAAACACTGGACCTGGGAGGCTCAAAAACTAAAAATAATAATGATAAAAACTGCCTGTGTTTGCTTTTGAATTCCTGTTCTGGGTATGTACGTGGAGGGTGGGGAGTGGAAGAGATTGCAGGGACCAACTGTTAATTTGTAAAAGTAATAATTAGCGAATGCTTGCAGATACCATCCCACCAGTGAAACTATATGAGTTTCTAACGTCTCAGGGTGAGCAAATGCAGAATTTGGACCAGAACTTAGGTCTCCTGACAAGGAGTGAGGAGTCTGCGGGCTGGGTCACGTCCTCAGTCGCTTAGCCCTGTCCTCGTCTTCCCCCTGGAGGGGAGCCTCCAGGGTAAGACGTGGCAGACTCCCTCCAAGTTGTCAAAGCACCACGACAGCAAGGAGGCTTCTCCTTCCCTGGGTGAGTCCAGAGAAAGGAAGGCTCCATCCAGCAAAGGGCACCACGCTCCCCGTGAGCTCAAGCACCTGTGGGGGCCAGCAGCCTGGTGTGGGGGCCCAGCCAGCTCCCCCCTTCCCCTCCACGGAGACTGACAGGTCTCAGAGACGGCGCACGAGGGCGGGCGAGAGTGAGTGACAGCCCTGCTCAGATTAATTCTGCAGTGGGTGGCACTCACTCCTGGCTCTGCCACTCACCCGCTCTCCAAGCACCACCGTTGACTGACAGCGCACGGTGTCCTGACCTTACACATCATTGGGTATAACTGCCAGGGCCTTATTAATGATCATCATTATTGCCTTGTGCAATGCACTGGGACTTGGCTGTGGCTTTGGGGGTAGCACTGTCAAAGGGCAGGCCACTTTCCGTGCTGTGGCTGTCTGCAATGATGGTGGCTGGCACTGAGGCCA
The DNA here is from genome assembly GCF_963455305.1 of Plecotus auritus. Lineage (NCBI taxonomy): Eukaryota > Metazoa > Chordata > Mammalia > Chiroptera > Vespertilionidae > Plecotus > Plecotus auritus. Next base: position 61,905,647 of record NC_137785.1, read on the forward strand.
CCAACTCTCTTTTCCGGTGAGAGTTTCCATCCAGAGGCAGAAGGACTGCTCCTGCGGGCCTCCAGGGCAGCCGACGCTCCTCCCTCCACAGGACCAGCCCGGAGCCAGACACAGGGCCAGGCCACTTCAATGCAGAGAGTTTGAAAATTAAAGCTTCGAGCTCCCGAGGAATGCCCTAGTCCAGTGGTCGGCAAACTCATTCGTCAACAGAGCCGCAGTTTGCCGATCACTGCTTTAGTCCAAACCTTTGCTTTTCTAGGTGGGAGATGAAGACTCAGAGAAGTTTCTGAACCTGTTCGAGATCACCCAGCTGCCCAGCTAGAGTGACTCAGTGGCTGAGTGTCCACCTATGATCCAGGAGGTCATGGTTCGATTTGCAGCAGGGCACCTGCCTGGAATGTAGCCTGGATCCCCAGTGGGGGGGGGGGGGGGGGTGCAAGAGGCAGCCGATCCATGATTCTCTCTCATCATTGATGTTTCTATGTCTCTCTCTCTCTCTCCCTTCCTCTCTGAACTCAATAAAAATATTTTTAGGAAAAAAAAAAAAAGTTCAACAAGCCCATTAGTGATGTGGGGAGATCAGAACGGCTTCCTTTCATCATGAGCGCTTAACAAAGTCTTGAACGTCCCTCCGAGGATTCAGTACTGTTTTCTTTTGTGTGTGTTGTGTGTTTATTTTTTTTAAATTTCATTGTCTACAAATGGCCCTTGGGTATTATTTAATAGTAGCCAGATGCTATTTTAGGCACATGAACTTTTTAAAAATTTGTCATTAATCCTCCTGGCAACGACCATTCTGCTATGCTCACCTCACACTGTTCATGCCATTGTCCTTTCAGGAAGGAACGGAGGCACTGAAACGACGGATAACGTGCCCAAGGTCGCTTGCCCAAGGTCACTGCGTGTTATTTCCAAGTTGGCAAACACAGCATGATGTGCAGGCAGTCCAGCGACAGAGTCCACACCCTTCATCACTACCCTGCCTTGTCAGAAGAGTCACATTTACGAATTTAATTCACAAACACTTGTGCGCGTAGATGCCGGTCCCGGTGTCGGGACGACAGAGATCTCTGCCCTCCTGGGACGTATAGTCTCACCAGGCAGATTGGCGATAAAACGAGGGCCCGGGTGCCGACAGGGCCCTCTGTACCCGCCCACTGGGCAGAGAGCTGGAGAAGACCTTCCTAAGAAGACAGGATGCCATTCTACCACGTGTCTGACCCTCTGTCCCCTGAACCAAGCAACACTACCCCGAACGCACGGAAGCCTGGGAGCTCAAGGGCGTCGAGGCTGAGCAGGAGCGACGTGGCACGGTCACTCTTCAGTGACAGAGCTGCCGCCCCCTGCGGGTCTCTCTGCTGGGCAAGCCTCCCCCCCAACACAACAGCGTTGTCAGAAAACACATGTTTTCCTGGAGGGTGACTGGCTGGCGTGCCATTTGTTCTGTTTTCTCATCTTCCCCCCAGTTGCAAAGAGATGTTTCCAGAGCAGATGCCCGGACAGTGCTCCTGACTCCCCTTAGCAGGGTTGTTGCTAATGAGCCATCTGCGTCCCACGCAGACGTCCGCCCAGCCCGCCCCACGGGGGACTCGCCGCACGCAGAAACGTGCCTACAACGGCCGGAAGTCGGGGCAGCAAATACCACTCAGACACAATTCCTATCAGGACAGTCTCCGTTTTTTTTTTTAAGAGATCGGCCTCTTTGGACGTGTCGTTAGCCATGTAAAACCTCCCTCCCTCCCTCCTCCACCACGCTGTCAGGAGGGCAAGTCCGTTCGTGGAGGGTGCGAAGCGGAGATGAAGTGGTTGACCGTTTGCCAAGGCCGCTGCACGCTGGAGCTGGGGTGCAGGGCGCGGTGGCTCCCTCAGACACAGGCATGTCGGCTGTCCCTGGAACACTGCTCTCAACGCCTCTTGCCTGTGGGAACCATCTGGGAGCCCCATCCGTAGAGGCATGGATGTCGTTGTTCTGACCTGAGACGAGAATAAAGGTTTTTACAAAACATACATGTTTTCTTTATTTTTTTTTAAATATATTTTATTGATAATTTACAGAGAGGAAGGGAGAGGGATAGAGAGTTAGAAACATCGATGAGAGAGAAACATCGATCAGCTGCCTCCTGCACACCTCCTACTGGGGATGTGCCCGCAACCAAGGTACATGCCCTTGACCAGAATCGAACCTGGGACCTTTCAGTCCGCAGGCTGACGCTTTATCCACTGAGCCAAACCGGTTTCGGCTGTTTTCTTTATTTTTAAATATATTTTTATTTATTTCAGATAGGAAGAGGGAGGGAAAGAGAGATAGAAACATCCATGATGAGAGAGAATTATGGATCGGTTGCCTCCTGCACGCCCCACACTGGGGATCAAGCCCACAACCTGGGCAGGTGCCCTGACCGGGGATTGAACCGTGACCTCCTGATTCATGGGTTGATGCTCAACCACTGAGCCATGTGGGCTGCGTAAAACATACATGTTTTCTATGTGCACCCAGGACGGAGGACCACTGGCCAAGAGCTATGACAAGGCGAGGAGTAGTCGCTAAACAAAACTACCTTGAGCACCCCGTGTCCGGCTGGCCGGTCTCCAAGTGGTCAAATCCTAAAACCTGACGTCTGTGGCTGGTATCTGAAAACCATCCAAGCCAGGGGTGGGCAAACTTTTTCACTCGAGGGCCACAATGGGTTCTTAAACTGGACCGGAGGGCCGGAACAAAAGCATGGATGGAGTGTTTGTGTGAACTAATATAAATTCAAAGGAAAGGAGCAGAGGGGAGAGCAAGAGAACCGGATAGAACAGCCGGATCCGGCCCGGGGGGCCGTAGTTTGCCCACGGCTGATCTAAGCACACACCTCCCTCGGAAAGAGCTGAACTCCAGACGCCCTGTTTTATTCAAGCAAGGCCCAAGAGAACGTGCGTCGTCGGCAGAGGGTGAATCGGTGAGTGACGAGGGAGGCCGGGCGACAGGCAGAGATACGAGCAGGGCGACGGGACATTAAAGAAATCTCCAGCGATCCCAGGGTATTGACCAAGGTACATGCTGATGGCCAGGGAGCATGTCAGGGCTTTCATACCGCCTTCCCGGTTATGACTAGAGGAGCGTAATTGGGTACTAAATTACAATGTTAATATTCATTTGGACAAATACGTGCGCGGAGCGGGAGGCACCAGGGCCCTCGCCGGGCAGCGGAGGGTTGATTAAACGGGCAGTTTCTCGCACGGGTTCTGCCGTCCTAGGTTTGGTGAGGCCGCTCGCAGCGACGCCTGTCGACGCCGGGGTGTGGGGCTGTGAGTGGTGTGTCATTTCTCCTTCTGGAGCGACGCTCCAGGGATTCGGGATGGAGCCGGGGAACTTACAGGAAGTACGAATTACCGCGCGTGGC
>NC_137785.1:61909232-61916732 GCF_963455305.1 Plecotus auritus
AATTACCACCGTGCCGTTTGCCGCTTTTATCTGTAATTGGACTGTATAGTCTTTCATTCTAATTTACTTTACATCTAAACTGTGATAATCAAGACAAGCAGAACAGAATGGTCTCTAACCGGCTACCCTACTGACACCCGTTAATGCCTAATTATAACAACTAAATTAAAGATGCGACGGTGAAGACGGGGGATATCGGTTTGAAAGCATTTAATTCTGCGGAAAGAAGTCAAGATTTTTAAATCCTAAGTAAGAAAATCAATATTGTGCCTCATTATATTGGTATTGCCGAGGAGATTAATGAAATTAAGTATTTTCTTACGTTCTCTCCTTTCTCCCGATGGCACCGGACACAGGGATGTGTGTGATGAAGGGGGCATGCAGAGAGGAAGTCTAAGGTGAGAACCAGTTTATACCCGAAACCGGGAGACAGCGCATGTCCTTTACGGAGCGAAGGCCTTCTCCCGTCAGGTCTGCAGGGAGGCGTCTGGGCGGACATCCGCGGTGCTGCAGAGCAGACACAAGTCCGACGCCAGGCGAAGGGAGGTGCCCCTTGCCTTCCCCGTTCTCGTGAACCGCTGTGTTGCCGGGTGCCACCCGGGTATATACTGGTGCAAGAGGCCCAAAGAGGAAGCTGCCTGAGGCCTGCCCCCTGGAGCTTGAGGTCACGGTCACGGAGACGGGGCTGCACCGGGCGGCAGGGCCCCTCGCCGGAGGAGAGCGTCGGCTCCGTGAGCTCACCCAGAGCTCCCAGAGCCTAAACTCAAGAGAGAAAACGTGGCCCTGGCTGGTGTTGCTCAGAGGCTCCCAAAGGGCCCAGGACTCGATTCCCGGCCAAGGGCATCACCTGGGCTGCAGGTTGGGTCTCCAAGCCCCAGCCTGCGCGCATGGGGAGGCGACTGATGGGCGTGTCTCATACCGTGTTTCCCTCTCTCTGCCTCTCTCTCTCCCTCTCCACTCTCCCTCTCCACTCTCCCTCTCCACTCTCTCTAAAAAGCAATGGGGGGGAATCCTCAGGTGAGGAAGGAAGGAAGGAAGGAAGGAAGGAAGGAAGGAAGGGGGAAGGAAGGAAGGAAGGAAGGAAGGAAGGAAGGAAGGAAGGGGAAGGAAGGAAGGAAGGAAGGAAGGGGGGAAGGAAGGAAGGAAGGGGGGAAGGAGGGAGGGAGGGAAGGAAGGAAGGAAGGGGGGAAGGAAGGAAGGAAGGAAGGGGGGAAGGAAGGAGGGAGGGAGGGAAGGAAGGAAGGAAGGGGGGAAGGAAGGAAGGAAGGGGGAAGGAGGGAAGGAAGGGGGGAAGGAAGGAAGGAAGGAAGGAAGGAAGGAAGGAAGGAAGGGGGGAAGGAGGGAGGGGGGGAAGGAGGGAAGGAAGGGGGGAAGGAAGGAAGGAAGGAAGGAAGGGAGGGAGGGAGGGAGGGAAGGAAGGAAGGAAGGAAGGAAGGAAGGAAGGAAAGGGGAAGGAAGGAAGGAAGGAAGGAAGGAAGGAAGGAAGGAAGGAAGAAAGGAAAGGGGAAGGAAGGAAGGAAGGAAGGAGGGAAGGAAAGGAAGGAAGGAAGGAAGGAAGGAAGGAAGGGAAGAAGGAAGGGAGGAAGGGAGGGAGGGAGGGAGGGAGGGAGGGAGGGAAGGAAGGAAGGAAGGAAGGAAGGAAGGAAGGGGGAAGGAAGGAAGGGGGGAAGGAAGGAAGAGGGAAGGAAGGAAGGAAGGAAGGGGGGAAGGAAGGGAGGGAAGGAAGGAAGGAAGGAAGGAAGGGAGGGAGGGAGGGAGGGAGGGAGGGATGGAGGGAGGGAGAAGGAAGGAAGGAAGGAAGGAAGGAAGGAAGGAAGGAAGGAAGGAAGGGAGGGGGGAAGGAAGGTTCATTCCAACTTATTTAAATTGTCGTTTGGGGGAAGAATATTAGTTGGAACCGTGCGCTTGCTCTGTCGTCATCTTCCCAGGCTGCTGGGCCTTTCCCAACGTGTACGCACTCGGGTGCCAATAAGGCGGGGATGGTGCCCGGGGAGGCAGGGCCGTCACAGGCTGGGAGGGGTCCCCAGCCCCTCACAGAGGGTCAGCGGGGCTCCCAACCCTGCAGGCAGGTGTGGCCTGGTGTCCTCATGCTGCTGACCCCCCGAACGACGGTGCCAGGCCCGCCTCTCAGCGGCACAAAGTGCTGGGGCCGCGGTCCCGCTGCGGCCGACGTGGGGCCTCCGCACCCTCCTGTCTGTTCTTAAGGGGTTTTCATTGCAAACGTCCCTTCCACCTTGTTTACGATGCAGCAGGAACAGCTGTGGAGGGCAGGTCCCCGCAGAAACCGCCGACTGCCACTCAGAAGGCGTGAGCCGAAGCCAGGCCCGCCCCGCAGCCCCGTCCGACGGGGCCCTGGGCTCCCCTGCGCATGTGAACGCGAGGCCTGGGGAAACCCGAGGAAGCGCCACCTCACGGGCAGGGGCCCTTTCCCCCGCGCCCATGTCCACCTGCACGCGTGTGGAGGACCTGCCGGGTGCCGCTCGGCCCGCACGTGTGTGGGTGGCCCTGGTTCAGCCCCACTCCTCATGGCACGGGCTGCACCCGTGACCCGGCGTGGTGACGACACAGTCACAGGACCCCTGCGTTCGGAGCGGGGCCCTGACCCGCCAGTGGCTTCCCCGTGTAGATTCTCCTGATTTCGGACGAGGTGGCGTGTGACCTGTGGCGGACACAGACCTAAGAATGAGAGCTGCGCCGCGGGGCAGAGGGGAGGGGTGGGGAGCGCCCAGGCTGGGGTGGCCCTGCTCCCAGCCTCGTGCCAGGACCTCCTCGGACGTCTGCAGACGCCACGGAAGACGCTCACATCGCAGTTGACAGCGGGGCCGACGGACCAGCTACGACACAACCCCTGACCTTGTGCGACCACGGCCTCTTCGCCCTGCCCTCCCGTTTCACAGGCACGATGATAACGACGCCGTTGCCGCATGTTTAAAACTGTGCTGAGGTCACTGCAGGCCACATTCCAGCGAGAGGGATGAACAGGGAGATGCCACAAGCCCGTCCCCAGGGGCCACCGGCAGCAGCACCTGGCAAACTGTGTTCCGGTGCCACAGCGCAATGCCGACCTTGCGGCACCCCCGACCTCACTCGGGGCTGTTCACCCGGAGCTTCTCACGCTTCAAGAACCAGGCAAGGCCCGGCCGGCGTGGCTCAGGGGTTGAGCATCGACCTAGGAACCGGGAGGTCGTGGTTCGATTCCCGGTCAGGGCACAGGCCCAGGTTGCAGGCTTGATCTTCAGGGTGTGGCATGCAGGAGGCAGCCGATCGGTGATTCTCTCTCATCATGGATGTTGCTATCTCTCTCTCCCTCTCCCTTCCTCCCTGAAATCAATAATAATCCTCCATCATAAAAGCCTAATATGCTAAGTGTCCGACTGTTCGACCAGCTGTGACACGCACTGACCACCGGGCGCAGACGCTCAGACGGGTACGTTAGCTTGCTGCTGGGGTCCGGGGCTGATCGGGACTGGGAGAGAGGGCCGGACACGCCCTGGAGCCCTCCCGCGGTCCCTCCTGAAGTCACACAGTTATTAAGGGACAGAGTTGGCATTTAACCCAGGTGCTCTGATCCCCAGACTCCTACACCTTTGGCTGTAGCAACACCACCCACAGTGGGCATTGCCTCCCAGTGTCACCCCCCCCCCCCCGCCCCCCGCCACCTTCCCCATTTGCCATCTAACCCTGCGACCCCCACGTGTCCCCGAGCTCCACAGACTTGCCTCCTCCCAGGCTCTCCCGGCGCAGCTCCGTGCTGGCCACACCTGCCCAGGCGTGGAGCAATTTCTCTCTGAGACAGGCGGTGCACATAATGAATGAACAAGACCTTAAGGGAAAGAGGGAGCCAACCGTATTTTTCTTATCTTTTGAGATAAAAATAATATGCCTGCTCGTCAGAATCTGCCACGGCAGAGCTCATGTCCAGGAGCAAAATGAGAAACAAAACAACTTCCTCCTGCACCCACCCAGCGGCCACGGAAAGCCCCCTCCCGGGGAGCCACGTTGTGCCACGAGACCTCCGCGTGTCCCAGAGAAAACCCTTTGGCTTCATTTTATCTCTCTTTGTTAAGTATGTCCGGGAAAAAAAAATAATCTGTAAAAATTAACCTAAAGCTTAATGGCTTATGTAAGAATGCCTTCATAAGAATATGTCGGCGAGCTGCACAATTAAACCCCCCCCCCACCCCTCACGTCTCAGCCTAATTTCTGCCGAAAGCTTATTCAGCAAACCAAAAGGCCAGGGCCCTCCTTCCATTTCCACTCCTTTGAGCCTGCTAATTTTCACGAATGAGAACGGATTTATTTGTGTCATTAGCTACATGTCACCGCTTGTGGAGAGGTGGCTTTGGAAACGGAAATCCGGAGAAGCCCCTAGATCCACCGAGTATCCGAGGGAGGGACGGCTGTGCTTTCTCTCTGCAAGCCGCGTGTGATCTACATCCATTAGGGCCGCACCGAAGGTATCGCAGAACAGGAAGGCTAATAACCCAGAAATAACCTCATTAAAGGAGACAGCATCTCGGTCTAAACAGAATGAACTCTAAGCAGAAAGATTAGTGACCTGGAAAGTCACGGGCGAGGTCACCGCGGCGCCCAGAAAAAAAAAACACGTTCCCGTCAGCACGTCGGAGCAGAAACCGCCCGCGTGAGGCACAGAGACAAAAATGGTTTTAATCTGTTCAAGTCCTGGAGCATACATACAGTGTCTTCCCCACCCCCCCACCCACCCCCGTGTCGGAGCTCACACGTGTGCTCCCCGCCGGCTCCTGTGTGACCGGGTCTCAGGGACTCGGGGTTCCGGCCACGAGGAGCCGTTTCCCAGGTTGGTGAGGCCCTCTGACCATGACTGCCCGTTCCTGTGTCCTGCAGGGTCCCTTCCTCACACTCTGCCCTGCCCGGTGGCACCGCCCATTCCAAGGGGCCCCTCCCTGGACGCCCACATGATGGGAATTTGATAAAGATCACGTTTGCCAAGAAAATGACTGTTTCCATGAAGCCTCACGCATGTCGTTTGGCTACTTAAAAAAGAAGGGAGGGAAGGAGGGAGGGATGGAGGGAGGGAGGGGAGGGAGGGAGGGAGGGAGGGAGAGAGAGAGAAAGAGAGAGAGAGAGAGGGAGGAAGGAAGGAAGGAAGGAAGGAAGGAAGGAAGGAAGGAAGGAAGAACAAAGGAAGGAAGGAAGGAAGGAAGGAAGGAAGGAAGGAAGGAAGAAGAAAGGAAGGATGGAAGGAAGGAAGGAAGGAAGAAGAAAGGAAGGAAGGAAGGAAGGAAGGAAGGAAGGAAGGAAAGAAGGAAGGAAGAAAGAAGAAAGGAAGGAAGGAAGGAAGGAAGGAAGGAAGAAGAAAGGAAGGAAGGAAGAAGAAAGGAAGGAAGGAAGGAAGGAGGAAAGAAGGAAGGAAGGAAGGAAGAAAGGAAGGAAGGAAGAAGAAAGGAAGGAAGGAAGGAAGGAGGAAAGAAGGAAGGAAGGAAGGGGGGAAGGAAGGAAGGAAGGAAGGAAGGAAGGAAGGAAGGAAGGAAGGAAGGGGGAAGGAAGGAAGGAAGGAAGGAAGGAAGGGGGAAGGAAGGAAGGAAGGAAGGGGGAAGGAAGGAAGGAAGGAAGGAAGGAGGAAAGAAGGAAGGAAGGAAGGAAGGAAGGAGGAAAGAAGGAAGGAAGGAAGGAAGAAGAAAGGAAGGAAGGAAGGAGGAAGAAAGGAAGGAAGGAAGGAGGAAAGAAGGAAGGAAAGAAGGAAGGAAGGAAGGAAGGAAGGAAGGAAGGAAGGAAGAAAGGAAAGAAGGAAGGAAGGAAGGAGAAAGGAAGGAAGGAAGGAAGGAAGGAAAGAAGAAAGGAAGGAAGAAAGGAAAGAAGAAAGGAAGAAGGAAGGAAGGAAGGAAGGAAGGAAGGAAGGAAGGAGAAAGGAAGGAAGGAAGGAAGGAGAAAGGAAGGAAGGAAGGAAGGAAGGAAGGAAGGAAGGAAGGAAGGAAGAGAGAGGAAGGAAGAGAGATAGAAAGAAAATGGCTGTATCAGAGGTCGACCACGTCTAAGGCCAGAGGAAGAGGAAGGGGGACATAAACTAGGACACGCCACCCCTGCACCCTCGGGGTCTGGAGGGCCATCGTGCTGGGGGAGCCCCTGAGAGGCTGCATCCAGGGGTGCCCGGTCCCTGAGTCGGAGAGGGATGGGTAGACAAAGACACGTCGTAACCCAGCTTCAGGTTGCACGTGGCCGGGGGAGCCTGGCTTGGAAGGGAGTCCCCGGTTCCCTCTGGCCCAGTTTCCCATCTGCCATTCCGGAGCAGGTCAGCCACCAGACAGAGAGGCCGCGTCGACGGCGGCCGACCCTCTGGTGGTCACGCCAGGTGTGGGGCTGGAACCGGCACCCGGTGGATGGAGCACACAGGAGGGGCCGGACAACAAGGGTGGTTCCAGGCCAGGTGCTCAGTGGTTAGAGTGTCGGCCTGCACACCCAAGTGTCCAGGGTTCGAGTCCCAGTCAAGGGCATGTGCCTCGGCTGCAGGTGCACCCCCAGCCCCCATCGGGCATGTGCAGGAGGCAACCAGTCGATGTGTCTCCCACATCAATGTTCCTCTCTCTCCCTCCCTCTCTCTCTCTCTCTCTCTCTCTCTCTCCCTCTCTCTCTCTTTCTCTTCTCCCTCTAAAAAACAAAATCAATGTGAAAATATCCTTGGGTAAAAATAAAAAATCTTTTTTTTTTTTTAAATAAAAATAAAAAGGCAGGTAAATCCCTCGAGGGAGGCGCTGTCTGTGCGATCTCTTGCCTTCACCTCACTGCTCGCCTCTCCTTTCCGTTTCTTAGTTTTCCTGCTCTTTTGAGGAAAACACAACCATTTCCGCCCCCTGCCCCCCCCCCCCGCCCCTTCCCTTTTGCCGGGAGCCCCTTCGGAAATGCTCACGCTGCCGTGGAGGCACTGTGCCCTGCTTGCCAATATTGCCCCTTGGCATCTGCTGCCGCCTTGGTGTTAATGGCTCGGATCCAGAGGCCCGCCCATGCGGAGGGTGCGGAGGGTGCAGAGGGTGCAGGGTGCAGAGGGTGCAGGGTGCGGAGGGTGCAGGGTGCGGAGGGTGCGGAGGGTGCAGAGGGTGCGGAGGGTGCGGAGGGTGCAGGGTGCAGAGGGTGCAGGGTGCAGAGGGTGCGGAGGGTGCAGAGGGTGCAGGGTGCGGAGGGTGCAGGGTGCAGAGGGTGCAGAGGGTGCGGAGGGTGCAGGGTGCAGAGGGTGCAGGGTGCAGAGGGTGCAGGGTGCAGAGGGTGCAGAGGGTGCAGAGGGTGCGGAGGGTGCGGAGGGTGCAGGGTGCAGAGGGTGCAGGGTGCAGAGGGTGCAGGGTGCAGAGGGTGCAGGGTGCAGAGGGTGCGGAGGGTGCGGAGGGTGCAGGGTGCAGAGGGTGCAGGGTGCAGAGGGTGCAGGGTGCAGAGGGTGCAGGGTGCAGAGGGTGCGGAGGGTGCGGAGGGTGCAGGGTGTGGAGGGTGCAGGGTGCAGAGGGTGCAGGGTGCAGAGGGTGCAGAGGGTGC